>NC_060122.1:371848774-372151804 GCF_021461395.2 Schistocerca americana | reverse complement strand
CCACCAACTGATGTACCCCTCTATGGGACACATGGACGAACATCAGAGTTGGAGCCTTCACCAGACTCTTGTCCTCGTTCAACATGGGTCCCCACACGACTTTCTCATTGTAAGGGTGATGACACGCTGAATGACTGTTTGTTGTGCTTGATGTCATAGATGCATTATATTGTAACTCAGATAAACAACACATATGTCATTGATAATCCACTATAATGCCCTGTATTTCAAATTTGTTGTGAGGTATAATGAAACCACTCTTATACTTTCATTTTACGCTTGGAAGAATAAACTTAATTACACTCGGTTACTGTTTGTGATTAAAGTAAATTATAGTTAGTAAGATAAAATTTTGTTCAGCTCCACACATTATATGTCTGCTTGTGTCTGTATGTGTGGATGGATATGTGCGTGTGTGCGAGTGTATACCTGTCCTTTTTTCCCCCAAAGGTAAGTCTTTCCGCTCCCGGGATTGGAATGACTCCTTACCCTCTCCCTTGAAACCCACTTCCTTTCGTCTTCCCCTCTCCTTCCCTCTTTCCTGATGAGGCAACAGTGTGTTGCGAAAGCTTGAATTTTGTGTGTATGTTTGTGTTTGTTTGTGTGTCTATCGACCTGCCAGCGCTTTCGTTCGGTAAGTCACCTCATCTTTGTTTTTATATATAATTTTTTCCACACATTATAGTATTGACACAATGTCTCAAAAGAAGTTCTCTTCATTTTCTTAGTGACATGTTGGTAAACCACTTATTCAAAGTCAGTTTGAGTTGTTACTTCTCCAGGCCAAAAACAGAGCTACTAATCAATTTATTTATTTACTACCCCACCACTTCTCTCTCTCTCTCTCTCTCTCTCTCTCTCTCTTGCTCGCTCTCTCTCTGTCTCTCTGCAGCCCCTCCTGCCGGAGGTTCGAGTCCTCCCTCAGGCGTGTGTGTGCGTGTGTGTGTGTGTGTGTGTGTGTGTGTGTGTGTGTGTGTGTGTGTTTTTGTTTGTTTGGGTTGGGAGAGTGGGGAGCGGGCAGTTACGCACACACTTGCACCCACAAACCTATTTGTGATCTTCTGTGATGATATAGTGAGTCTGGTTGTACTGACTTGACATATTTCGAGATAGTGTTTGCCAAAATTTGTTAGCAGCTATTATAGTGTCATATTTGCATGTCACTGCTACTCATCAGCGGTTAATTTTGGGCACACAACTTACTCAGTAAATTTATTGGATATGTTATGATTATATAGTTATAAAATTAAATTGTGTTAATATGAATGAATATATTGAATCATTAAGGCAATGGTAGAAATCATACACACTTCCAACCAATTTCTCACAGGAATTCAAACGTGTATTTTTAGTGTTTTTATTGTCTATAAGATTATACAGGATGTGCAAGCTAAAAATATGATTATATAAAATTTAATAACTTGATAAATAATTGAGCTATTTATTGATGGTATGTTTCCACAAGTATGGTATCTGAAAAGTTTTTTTTACACATATAATGCAACTTTATATGCGCACTATTAGTGGCATGACAGAAATCTAATCTGTATTCCACTTCTCTCCGATTGTTTGCAGCATTGCAGGTGTAAAATTTGCAATGGCTGTATGAATGCGGTGATGCAGTTCTGGTAGGTCATGAGGTGGTGCCTGGTTCTTCATAAACCCCCACAGAAAAAAAAATTAAGTGACGTAATGTCTGGGCTTCTAGCAAGCCGAGCAAATGACGGACTGGCAATCCCAATACAGTGATTTGGACATTCGTGATTCAAGAAATCCCTCACAGTGTCCATAAAATGGCATGACGTGCAGTCTACACTCACATTGAAAGCAACATTGTATCAGTGTAACATACTTCAGCTTCGTTAGAGAAAGCACATAAAACACCTTCTGCTGTGGAGTCCACATGGCTCTGATAAGCGTTTACATGAACAAAGCTATTACACGCATGCACAAGTGGTACCAACTGTCACAAACACACACAAAGAAAACATTTTGAGTTATCTCACTTATGTCTCAAGTTACTACTTTTTATATTATTACATGTTCAACCTTGACACCCTGTATTTAAGCAGTTGTGTATAGTCTGTGTCTATGTATGTTGTACATTCTGATTCCAAGCTGTTTTTCTAAATGCATTTGTGACGTTGTACCCAGTATTGATCGGGTCCTTTGGTCTGGAGCCAAGTGGAAGGTCTCAACCAAAGGCTCCATGGTTCTGTGATGGTCTTGGCTGCAGGTTTCTTACCTGTGTTACGGCGTGGAGAATTGGAAGACTTCCCTTGATAGGTCGGGGTGCACTACACAAAGGAAGCAGCTCCTCATTTAGCAGAGTACTTGTAGAGTGCATGTGAGAGCTTTTTAAGCTAGGCATTAGTTTGGAGTCCCCTGATGAATGCACACCAGTCAGTACGCAGAGAGTGGAATCAGACAAAGTAAAGACACTTAGACTATCAGAAGTTTAAAGGTAAATTGTTGAAGTATTCATAACAAAATTACTGAATTTACTGCCCTTTGGGAAAGTTATTGTCCCGAAGGTATTCTCAAAACTGAAAGCTGGCTGAAACCCGAAGCAGAAGGTTCTGAAATAATTAGCAAGGCACGGAAAGTACATCAAAAAGACAGGTTAGATGCCGTAGAAGGGCATGGTTCATTGCAGTTGACAAAAATATTGTGCCTATCGTGGTCAAAACTGAGTCTTGACCATGAAGTTATCTGGACACTGTAACAGACCTAGGTGAACTCAAGTTAAGTATTGGATATTTTTACCAGCTACCCTTTTCCACCATGACAGTTATAGAGTCGTTCGAAGAAAACTTGCGATCAGTAATGTGGAAATATTCAAATTATGCAATATTAATTAAAGTCACATTTAACCTACCGAGTATAGACTGGAACATTTCTGGATTCATTGCAGATGGTGCAGACAGGCAGTCTTGTGAAGTACTTTTGAACATATTTTCCTTAAAACTGTCATGACCAACTAGTTTGACAGTGCAATTGACCTTATTGACGGTGTCAGTATAGAGACAGGGATTAGTGGACATGTTGTCATTGCAACGATGCCTACTAAAGTTAATAAATCCATTAAGAATGCTAGGAGATTATTGTTGCTCGAAAGAGCAGGTAAACAGTTGTTCGAATCATCAAGAAGGCTACGAGAGTATTTTTGCTAGAAAGAGAAGGTATGCAATTGTTAGCATCATCAAGAAGGCTACAAGAGTATTTTTCCTAGAAAGAGCAGGTAAGCAGCTGTTAGCATCCCAGTTAGAAAATGAATTGACACCATTTAGTTCCAGTATGATGCTTAGGGGCAAAGTTTAAACAGATGGTAAATCACTCCATGGAGAGAGGGAGAAGTATGTGTAAAGTAAGTTTATTAAGGATGAAAAACACTAACCATGACTTACTAACAGAATTTGGAAATTGCTGAGGAAACAGAAACTGTTGAACTCTTGTTCTCTTGGTTCAATAAAGAATATGTAAATGTACAATTTGATGTGTCTGTAACGAGATCAATGTGCAAAGCATACAACTACCACAGTCATACCGTAGCCAGTGATGTTGCTGAGAACCTGAGAAAATTATGATTCTATGCGAAATCACTAAGCAGGTCACTCATTGTCCAGTCTAATCTGGCAGTAGAAGACAGCAAAAAGAAACTCAAAGTTTTAAATCTCACTTTTAAGAAATTATTCACGCATGAGGATTGTATAAATGTACCGTTGTCCGACTGTTGTACAGACTGTCAAATGCAAGGTATAGTAATAGTCATCCTTGGATAGAGAAGCAACTGGTAGTGTTGAAAATCAGTCACCAGACCTGGATGGGATCCCAGTTCAGTTATACGGAGAGTACTGTACTGCATTTGCCACTTAACTTAGCTTGCATTTATCACAAATGTCTCACGCAGCACAAAGTCCCCAGTGGTTGGGTAAAAGAACAGACATGCAAAATTACAGACCAGTACGTTTAACATCAGTTTGCTGCAGAATTCTTGAACGTGTTTTCATTTTGAATATGATAAATTTTCTTGAGATGGAAGAGCTTCTGTCAATATGGATGTAGAAAGCATCATGTGGGTGAAACTTGGCTTGCCTTCTTCTCACATTATATCTTGTGAACCACTTATGAAAGGCAGCAGGCATATTGTGTATTCTGAGATTTCCAGAAAGCATTTGACACAGCGCTCCACTGCAGACTGCAGACTGTTTATGAAGTTACAATCATGTGGAATAGGTTCCCAAATATGCGAGTGACTTGAAGACTTCTTCAGTAATAGAACCCACCAAGTCATCCTCTATTGCAGTTGTCCATCAGGAACGAGGGAGTACCCCAGGGAAATGCATTAGGATCAATATTATCTCTATACAGGGTGTTTGGGAAGGAAAGGTCAATATTTTAAACAGTGATAGTATAAGTAATTCAGAACAGAAAATGTTGTATGAACATAGGTCTGCAAATGCTTCATTAGGGAGGTATGGGTATATTGAAAGGAACTTTAATTCTGCAAAACTGATGTGCACAACATGAGCATATACACAATACAACTGGCCCGTAATGTGATTTTCTTGCAAACAATGCACAGGCACATGCAATGTTTATGCTATGCAACCTACCATGTTTTATTGTCATGTGATGTACGTAGTACAATCACCCGTTGTTTGCGCAGTTGTGCTGTGTAAGCCGCATACTTTTTTGTGTACCGGCGATGGATTGGTTAGCTGTGTAGTGTGTGGTGTTCATTGTGTTCGTACAACTGCTGCTAACAATGCCACATGTCTACAGTAATGAGGAATACGCAAATATGATCTATGTTTATGACTTCTGCGACGGTAGTGCTACCATTGCGAGAGAAGAATACTACAGGCACTTTCCGACTCGGTGACTACCTGATCGCAGGATGTTTACCAAAGTGTTTATCACTTTGTGTGCAACAGGCTCTCTCCCAAGAAGACATTTTTCGTCCAAGCATGCACGTCAACAAAGTTTGCAAGAACAGCAAGAAATTATCGCAAGTGTTGAGCGAAGTCCCGGTACGAGCATACGAAGAATGTCCCTGTGTTGAATGTCCCACAGACACGTGTATGGGAAACGTTACATGTGGAAAACCTGTATCCATGTCACATATATCTCCACGTTGGTGACAATGCCCAATGATTTCAATTGTCACTGGGTAATTGAGAATAGTCATTTGCTTCCATGCATAGTATTCACTGATGAAGCCCAGTTTTCGTGACGTGGTATAAACAACAGACACAATAATCATGGATGGTCACAGGAAAATACACACGCTTCAGTGGATAGCAGTTTCCAAGTTCGTTTTGCCATAAATGTTTGGTGCCACATGATTGGGAACCTTTTGA
Source organism: Schistocerca americana (assembly GCF_021461395.2). Taxonomy (NCBI): domain Eukaryota; kingdom Metazoa; phylum Arthropoda; class Insecta; order Orthoptera; family Acrididae; genus Schistocerca; species Schistocerca americana. The sequence goes on along the minus strand of NC_060122.1, from coordinate 372,146,441 downwards.
TAGGTCCATTTATTATCAATCAGTGAATGACTGGAGAGGGGTACCCACATTTTTTTGGAAAATTCATTTTTGAAACTATTGGAAGATGTTCTTTTAGCCAAGCGAACTGGAATGTACTTTCAACATGATGGTACCCCTCCATGTTACCTTCCATGTGAGGGACCATCTCAACTGCTCCTACCCTAATCGCTGCATTGGCCGTGGCGGTGCTATTAACTGGCCTCCAAGATCACGTGACCTTACACTTTTAGATTTCTGTTTATGGGTTGGATGAAATCAGAGATGCGCAAAGTGAAGGTAAATACACAAGATAAACTGCTTTGTTGCATCATTGGACGCTGCTGAACTGATTAGGAACCAACCACAGGCAATTGAACAAGCAACATAACATGATATCACTAGAGCACAAAAGTGCATTGATGTTCATGGTGGGATATTCGAACCTGTTCTGTGAACTGTACAACATCTGTATGATAAGTGTTAAAGCTGTCTGTAAAAGACATGGTACGCCTTTTTCAGCTGAATACATGTAACATGCATGTTGTAATGCATTATGTACTAAATGCAAAGTAAATAAAAATTATGTAAAAATGTGTAACAGAACTGTATTTCTCTGTAACGGTGTTTTCAAGAAAATTACATTACGGTCCAGTTGTATTGCATATACGTTCACCTTGTGCATATCAATTTTGCAGAATTAAAGTTCCTTTCAATACCCATACCTCCCTAAAGAAGCATTTGCAGACCTATGTTCATATAACATTTTTTGTTCAGAATTACTTATACTTTCACTGTGTAAAATATTGACCTTTCCTCCCCAAACACCCTGAATATAAATGGAAATGTCCTGCCTGACTGACTGACTGACTGACTCAGTGTTGCTCAGCCTAAACTACTAAAGACAGGAACATAAAATTTGGAGAGAGTGTTGATCTTAAACTGTAGGCATTGTTTAAGAAGGTTTTTTCCCCTTCTCCTTTAATTCCATCCATAAGGGGATGAAAAGTTTTTTGAAATTGCTTAGGTAATTTTGCAGCTATAACTACAACAATTGGTATTTGGTTTCTCTGTCAGAAATAAAGAACTATATTTTGAAGAATTTTTGGAAATTTAGGTTATATGGGGGTGAAATAGTCAGTGACAGTTTTTTAGAAAGTTGAACATTATTAAAGAATTTTCAGAGATGCATCTGTGAAAATTGGTATTGTACTTTTCAGTTGGAAATAAAAAAAAAAGTACATTCTTCAGTGTCCTTAGAAACTCAACCCCTAAGAGGGTGAAATACGGGATGAAATTTTTTATGAAACCATTTCACTATGACAGCATTTTTAAAGCTAAATCCAAACAGATGTGTGTTTGGCTTCTCAGTTAGAAATAAAGAACATATATGTTCCATTATTTTTGGAAATTCAATCCCTTAGGTGGTAAAATATGGGATAAAGTTTTTAAGGAAATATTTCATTATGAAAGAATTTTTGAAACTAAATCTGAAAATCTGTATTTCACTTCTTGGTTAGAAATAAAAAAAAGTGTTTCAGTGTTCCAGAATGAGATTTTCACTCTGCAGCAGTGTGTGCGCTGATGTGAAACTTTCTGGCAGATTAAAACTGTGTGCCGGACCGAGACTCGAACTCGGGACATTTGCCTTTCATGGGCAGTGTTTTGGCATTTTTTGGGAATTCAGCCCCTAAGGGGGTGGACAAAGGGATGAAAAATTTTGTAGAAACATTTCCTTGCATTAAAATATTCTTAAATCTAAATCTATGAAAATTTGTATTTGACTTCTAAAGAAATATTTGTTCAGGGATGAAACATTCTTTGGAAATATAACCACAAGAACTCAAAAGGCAGGATTAACTAAGACCTCTGACTCCAGCTACCAGAATTGCTTTTTGCTCAGAAGTACATTTGGAAAAGACTGTGCTTCTTTGGCCTTAATTAGTGTGGAAAGTTTAGATGTTGCAGTTTGTAAACAACATAGTAATTTGATTAAAGAAAAACAAAAATCTTTTCGGACCCCACAGTCTACGCAAGGGAAGTAGTGGGTGCTAAGCTCTTTTTGCACACACATAAATTATCTGGAGGACAAGATGAGCAGCAATCTGTGGTTGTTTACTGGTGATGCTGTGGTGCACAGGAAGGTACCATAGTTGAGTGACTGTAGGAGAGTACAAGATGACTTACAAGGGGACACTCCATACTGTAAATCATGGATTTTGATGCGCTTCAAATATGTTATAGAGGTACTTACCCTGAGTACCTGGGTATCCGGTTTTTTAGCGATGGGCCTTGGTTTTTGAGAAAATCGATTTTGAAGTTCATTGCGGGATTTGTATATCTGTAATTACTTGTGTTCCAAGCAAGACAGCGTAGCGCAGCGGTAAAGGTTCATGGCTACCACACTGGAGCCACTAGATTTGTTAATGATAGGTTCGATAAACACTCAAGTATTGAGGAGATGCCTCAGAAACACAAATGGGGAATCCCCGGAGGGAGGGCAATGTTCCTTTCAAGGGATGATATGGGAAAAATTAGAGAACTGGTATTTGAAGCTGACTGAAAAACAGTTCTTCTGCCATCAATGTACATCTTGTGTGTGTACAATGAAGGTAAGAGAAATTAGGGCTTATATGAAGGCATATAGGCAGTCCGTTTTTACCTCACTCTGTTTGCAAATGGAACAGGAAAAGAAGTGACTAATAGTGGTACAAGGTACCCTCTGTGACACGCTATACCATTGCTTGTGGAGTATGTATGAATGTAAGTGTTGATGACGTCTACCAAATGTCTTGTGGTTAAACATATTCTTGTACTGGAACATGCATAATAACTTGCTTTGAAAAATGCTGTCTTTTCTGTGTATTTTGACTAACTTTGGCATATTAATTCATGTTATATGGTTCGTGTGTATCAACCTCCACTATTTGAGCCAAGAGTACATAGTAACTGTGACTTTATTTTCTTTTCTGCTCATACTCCGGCTGGTTGGGAAGAGGGAGGGAGCAGGACTCTCATTCACCCTATTGTATATGTGATGGCCATAAAGGAAAAGCAACTTTCTTACTCAAAATTTGAAATGTTGGAGCTATTAATAAGTTAGCCGATACATTATTCTTGCAATCTGTTGATCTAATTTAAATGAAGTTTTCAGTATACATATTAAATTTTCATTTACTCTACCTGCCATAGAGAATAATTTCAACATTTCCAATTACTTTTAATTATTTATGTGTAATTACTTTGAAAGTTCTATTATAAAATTCGGTAACATGCTATCTTGTAGTTGATATTATCTATGAAGTGATCTTGTAACATATTAGTTTATTATTTGAGGAACAACTGATTTCTCAAGTTTGGATAGTAAACTTTTCTGTGGCAGCGACAGCAGCAGCCTCCCCAGCAGTTGGCAGCCATACACTGGTTCACGGTATGGCTGCACCTGTCCAGGCTGCTACCAGTCCACTGGCTGCTGTTCCAGGCACTCCCACTGTAGTTCCACAGCAGCAACAGCAAGTTGTGCAGCAACAGCAGCAACTAACACAGCCACAGACAGCAAACATTCCAGGCTCTGTCCCCATGGTGTCATCTCCACAGCAGCAACCACAGCAGCCACAGCAGCAGCAACAGCAGCAGCAACAACAACAGCCACCACAACAGCAACAACAACCAATACCAACACCACAACCTCAGCCACCAGTTGTTGCCACTGCTGCTCCCGTTGCTGCTTCATCTGCAATTGTGGCTTCACAGACCTTCTTTGCTAGCACTGACAGCCTCTCTTCTGCAGCTGACACTCTTGCTTCCACATTAGGTATGATATAATACTGCTAAATTAAGCATCGTGGCTAGATATTAAAAAAATACTAGAAGTTGGTATATGTCCAAATACATGTTGAGCATGTGTCCCAAAAGTACAGAGTGTACATAAAGTTGGGAACACTTTCAGTTATTTATTCCACAAGAAGTAAACATTGTACAGATGTCATACATATTGCATTTTGAAGAGAAACTTTGAAATTTTTTTTTACAAGCTTTCAATATGCAAACCATGAGTGACACGGCAGACGTCAATACAGTAATCGAATTCTTGCCATACCCATCCCAGCATGGCATCGTCGACTGTGACAGTCACTTCCCGTATTCTCTACCAAAGCTCTGCTACATCACGTGGTAGAGGTGGTACATACATCAGATCTTTAATGTGTCCCCACAGATAAAAGTCGCACGGAGTGAGATCTGGTGATCGGGGAGGCCATTTCATGAAACAGCTGTCCCCCTTCTGTAGCACGACCAATCCATCGATGCGGCAGCACCGTGTTCAGGTACCCACGAACTTCACGAAGAAAATGGGGTGGAGCCCCATCTTGCTAAAAGATGAACAGAGAGTCCAATTGCATTTGAGGCATCAGCCATTGCTGCAACATGTCCAAGTAGGAATATCCAGTGACAGTGTTCTCAGCAAAGAAGAAAGGCCCGTACAGTTTTCGACGTGACAAGGCACAAAAAACAATTACCTTTGTGGAATCGCACTCAAATTCAATGCATTCATGTGGATGCTTTGTACCCCAGCTTCGACAATTATGCCTGTTCACTTTCCCATTAGTGTGAAAAGTGGCTTTGTCACTAAAAATTGAGTGATCAACAATACCATCCACATCCCACCTAAACTCGCCATGTTTGCGACTGGCGCTGACTATCGGCAAATTACCAAACTATTCTGTGGCGGTAAGCATGAAAAAAAAACTTTCAAGGTTTCTCTTCAAAATGACATGTATGATATCTGTACACTGTTTGCAATAAATAATTGAAAGTGTTCCCTGACTTTATGTACACCCTGTAATGGTCAATTGGTGGAAAAGTGTGACTGTCTGTAGGGATCAGACTGCACTTGAGAAATAGTGTATATGGAAAAGCACAAGTAGTTGCATATAGTTTTTGTTGTTTTCTTATGTGGCATAAAGTTAAGGCAGCTGTGAAGATAAGCTGTCCTGCCACTTGTGCGTTCTGGCCAGTGACAGGATTTTTCAACATAAAAGAGCATAATTCATATGAATATCACCAAAAACTGTGTGGATTTATAAATCTTAATCAGTGAGCAGACGTAAAACAAGACAGTGTCATGTAATTAGGAGTGACAGTACAGTTGTGTACAATGGTGAGAACAGTGTCACGCTTATCATTTAGGGTTTTAATAACGAAGTACTGAACAATCGTAGCTTTATACTAAGCTGACTTGTTTTATAAGTTCCTCTGGTGTTCTGGGACAACATCACAACAAATTTTCATAAACTGTGTGCAAGATGAGTGCAAAAAAAGTGTACAAATATGCACAAAACACCAGAACTTAACTTCTTCATGTGCTTCCTTGAACTGATACTGAAAGGCTGGAGGCATTTTACCAAGAATGTAGAGTATAAATAACTTAGATGTCTTGACATACACTTCCAAAATGGAAACACATGATTCTAAACTTCTGTTCTTGTCTAATAAAATCTCAGGCAATGGTATTCTACCAGGTTTTTGTGTTAAAGTGTGTCAATAAGGGTGAGAATGAAAAGTGGTGTCAGAGAAAAAATGAACAGAAAGTGTATGTGTGCAGATTGTGTAAGGAATTTATGATGTTAAATTTTGTAATAATGTTTAGCTAATTTGCTGTTACTTTGGTCTGTACTTCTAGTCATGTAATGATGGATATCTTGACCTCATTGGAAAATGTAAGACAATGTAACTAAAATGAAATACAGCTGGTCTGACCTAGAAATCATCAAAGTAATCGGAAAGATTGGATACCAGTGGCTGTAAAGAGCACTAAACAGAGTTTGGAAAGAAAGTGTGACACTTAATGATTGAAAGCAAGCAATAATCATTCCATTATTAAAAATGGTGACAGAAATTTGTGTATCATGATGTAGCTCTGTTATTCTGTGGACTAAAAATCTATTAGTCCCTCCTTCAGAATAAAATATGTAATAAAATAATATATACTTGAGAAAGAGCAACATGGTTTTAGACCTCGGAGATAAACTACTGGTCTCAATTTTGTCACAAGTGTTAGAAGGAAAGTAAAACACTCTTAACTGTTTTTCTGAACATAGAAAAAGACTATGATATTGTACCTTGCAGGAATGTATACAAATAACTGGTGTGCAAAGTAATTATTACATCACCACACAAGTGAGGGAATTACATTTTGAAACGGAGCTCCATGTGGGTCCGGAATAGGAAGTCAGGAAAGTTTGAAACAAAGTGTTCAGTTCAATAAAGAAATCGCTCCTCTTTATCATCATAATGTTGTGGTCTTCAGTCCTGAGACTGGTTTGATGCAGCTCTCCATGCTACCCTATCCTGTGCAAGCTTCTTCATCTCCCAGTACTTACTGCAACCCACATCCTTCTGAATCTGCTTAGTGTATTCATCTCTTGGTCTCCCTCCACGATTTTTACCCTCCACGCTGCCCTCCAATACTAAATTTGTGATCCCTTGATGCCTCAGAACATGTCCTACTAACTGGTCTCTTCTTTTTGTCAAGTTGTGCCACATACTCCTCTTCTCCCCAATTCTATTCAATACTTCATCATTAGTTATGTGATCTACCCATCTAATCTTCAGCATTCTTCTGTAGCATCACATTTCTAAAGCTTCTATTCTCTTCTTGTTCAAACTATTTATCGTCCACGTTTCACTTCCATACATGGCTACACTCCATACAAATACTTTCAGAAATGACTTCCTGACACTTATATCTATACTCGATGTTAACACATTTCTCTTCTTCAGAAACGCTTTCCTTGCCATTGCCAGTCTACATTTTATATCCTCTCTACTTCGACCATCATCAGTTATTTTGCTGCCCAAATAGCAAAACTCCTTTACTACTTAAAGTGTCTCATTTCCTAATCTAATTCCCTCAGCATCACCCGACTTAATTTGACTACATTCCATGATCCTCGTTTTGCTTTTGTTGATGTTCATTTTATATCCTCCTTTCAAGACACTGTCCATTCCGTTCAACTGCTCTTCCAAGTCCTTTGCTGTCTCTGATAGAATTACAATGTCATCGGCGAACCTCAAAGTTTGTATTTCTTCTCCATGGATTTTAATTCCTAATCTGAATTTTTCTTTTGTTTCCTTTACTGCTTGCTCAATATACAGATTGAATAACATCGGGGAGAGGCTACAACTCTGTCTCACTCCCTTCCCAACCGCTGCTTCCCTTTCATGCCCCTCGACTCTTATAACTGCCATCTGGTTTCTGTACAAATTGTCAATAGCCTTTCGCTCCCTGTATTTTACCCCTGCCACCTTTAGAATTTGAAAGAGAGTATTCCAGTCAACATTGTCAAAAGCTTTCTCTAAGTCTACAAATGCTAGAAATGTAGGTTTGCCTTTCCTTAATCTTTCTTCTAAAATAAGTCGTAAGGTCAGTATTGCCTCACGTGTTCCAATATTTCTACGGAATCCAAACTGATCTTCCCCGAGGTCGGCTTCTACCAGTTTTTCCATTCGTTTGTAAAGAATTCGCATTAGTATTTTGCAGCTGTGACTTATTAAACTGATAGTTCGGTAATTTTCACATGTGTCAACACCTGCTTTCTTTGGGATTGGAATTATTATATTCTTCTTGAAGTCTGTACATCTTGCCCACCAGATGGTAGAGTTTTGTCAGGACTGGCTCTCCCAAGGCCATCAGTAGTTCTAATGGAATGTTGTCTACTACCGGGGCCTTGTTTCGACTCAGGTCTTTCAGTGCTCTGTCAAACTCTTCACGCAGTATCGTATCTCCCATTTCATCTTCATCTACATCCTCTTCCATTTCCATAATATTGTCCTCAAGCACATTGCCCTTGTATAGACCCTCTATATACTCCTTCCACCTTTCTGCTTTCCCTTCTTTGCTTAGAACTGGGTTTCTATCGGAGCTCTTGATATTCATACAAGTGGTTCTCTTTTCTCCAAAGGTCTCTCTAATTTTCCTGTAGGCAGTATCTATCTTACCCCTAGTGAGATAAGCCTCTACATCCTTACATTTGTCCTCTAGCCATCCCTGCTTAGCCATTTTGCACTTTCTGTCGATCTCATTTTTGAGACGTCTGTATTCCTTTTTGCCTGCTTCGTTTACTGCACTTTGTATTTTCTCCTTTTGTCAATTAAGTTAAATATTTCTTCTGTTACCTAAGGATTTCTACTAGCCCTCGTCTTTTTACCTACTTGATCCTCTGCTGCCTTCACTACTTCATCCCTCAGAGCTACCCATTCTTCTTCTACTGTACTTCTTTCCACCATTCCTGTCAATTGTTCCCTTATGCTCTCCCTGAAACTTTGTACAACCTCTGGTTCTTTCAGTTTATCCAGGTCCCATCTCCTTAAATTCCCACCTTTTTACAGTTTCTTCAGTTTTAATCTACAGTTCATAACCAATAGATTGTGGTCAGAGTCCACATCTGCCCCTGGAAATGTCTTACAATTTAAAACCTGGTTCCTAAATCTCTGTCTTACCATTATATAGTCTATCTGATACCTTCTAGTATCTCCAGGATTCTTCCATGTATACAACCGTCTTTCATGATTCTTGAACCAAGTGTTAGCTATGATTAAGTTATGCTCTGTGCAAAACTCTACCAGGCGGCTTCCTCTTTCATTTCTTAGCCCCAATCCATATTCACCTACTATGTTTCCTACTCTCCCTTTTCCTACTGCCGAATTCCAGTCACCCATGACTATTAAATTTTCGTCTCCCTTCACTACCTGAATAATTTCTTTTATCTCATCATTTCAATTTCTTCGTCATCTGCATAAGTAGTTGGCATATAAACTTGTACTACTGTAGTGGGCATGGGCTTCGTGTCTATCTTGGCCACTATAATACGTTCACTACGCCGTTTGTAGTAGCCTACCCGCACTCCTATTTTTTTATTCATTACTAAACCTACTCCTGCATTACCCCTATTTGATTTTGTATTTATAACCCTGTATTCACCTGACCAGAAGTCTTGTTCCTCCTGCCAACGAACTTCACTAATTCCCACTATATCTAACTTTAACCTATCCATTTCCCTTTTTAAATTTTCTAATGTACCTGCCCAGTTAAGGGATCTGACATTCCACGCTTCGATCAGTAGAACGCCAGTTTTCTTTTTCCTGATAACGACGTCCTCCTGAGTAGTCCCCGCCTGGAGATCCGAATGGGGGACTATTTTACCTCTGGAATATTTTACCCAAGAGGACGCCATCATCATTTATCCGTACAGTAAAGCTGCATGCCCTCGGGAAAAATTACGGCCATAGTTTCCCCTTGCTTTCAGCCGTTCGCAGTACCAGCACGGCAAGGCCGTTTTGGTTAATGTTGCAAGGCCAGTTCAGTCAATCATTCAGACTGTTGCCCCTGCAACTAGTGAAAAGGCTGCTGTGCCCCTCTTCAGGAACCACACGTTGGTCTGGCCCCTCAACAGATACCCCTCCATTGTGGTTGCACCTACGGTACAGCCATCTGTATCGCTGAGGCACGCAAGCCTCCCCACCAACGGCAAGGTCCATGGTTCATGGGGAAGGATCATAATAGATGAAGTTTTAAAAGCAGTCGAAAGAAATGGCTCAGTGTGTAATTCCTTAGTTTTTGCCAATGATATAAAGGTTTGGGATGAGAGGAATGGAAATAAAAACCATACTAGATTTTTGGCATAAAGAATTCATGAACATGGGTCTTAAAATCAGTAAAACTAACACACTTTGCTTAGTGTCTATTAGAAATTCTCCAACATGCCGCCAAAGAATTGGAGGTCTATGGATGGACGTGGTGCGCAACTTCCAGTACTTTGATGGAACACTAACCCAGTACTGTAAGTTGCCTGCCATTCTGCAAAGTGATGACTATTGTAGCTCTCAACACAGTAAAACATGACACAATGTTAAACAGTCATGTTTGGAACTGCACAAGTACAGTGCAAAATGTTCACAAGTGTAATACACAGATAACAATGGGCAGACCAACAGCATAACCGAGTTAATAGCAAACCCAAGTATCAAAGCACAGTACTAGAATGACAATTAACATTATGAGCGATGAAATGTCTTTTTGAGCTGCTGTGTAGGCTTTTAATAAGAGCAGTAATCCGAAGAATTAGCGATGTTGCTAGGAGGACAACAATGATTGAATCTTGGCTGTACACTTGTGCCATCATCTGTGGTGCTTCTCCTGGCAGTTGGCTCATTAATGTACCTCTGGATTGATGGATGAGACTCAGTATGGTGCCGCATTCTGAGATCCGCGTCAGCTGGAGGTTAACATGGTGTGGCTTGGTGTATATGTCCTACAGACACAGAGGTGGAGTGCAGCAGTGGTCCAGCAGTGGCTGGATGAGGCAGTGGCATCTGTGGCTGGATAATGCAGGCCAAAAGATGTAGTAAACCAGTGGGTTATCACAGTCTTTCCCCCTTGCAGAAGAAGGGTACCATCCAGCGACATGCACCCACACACTGCACAGAATGTCAGAGGACACCTGCCAGGTATATCCATGTCAAGTGAACTGGCGCAGTAGGGTGAAAAGCTTCCCTTTTGCCAGTGCAGGTGTGTAATGCTGGAAGCAGCCCGAACAGTGGATGTCCCCATCAAGGACTGTGTGGTGGGTGGGCATAAGCCAGTGGAGCCTGCATGGGTGCTATGTCCATTTCAGGCTCAACAGTAGTGATGGTTGCATGTGGTTTCAGTCAGCAGCACTCTCAGTTGTGGATCTAGTGGCTTCATCAGACAGGTGTCAAATGACAAATCAGGCTTCAGGAAGAGGCACTCTGGCTGGTAGTTGTGTTACAGGATTGTGATGAGTCTTCAGCTGGGAGCTGAGTGCAGGTTTTAGTGGAGGCTGGGAAACAAGTTCAGAGCCAGGAAAGAAGATCACTGGCTGGGGTTCCATTGAAACAATTGGAGAATCAGAATAGGGTGAAGTAGGGGCTGTGTCCAGTGGAGGTGTCTGTTAGCTGACCTGCGGAGGCAGATTCCTTTCACCTGTGTCAGTGTCCAGTGCCATTCCACTGGGTCCCAGCAAGCATGGTGGAGGTTGTGCTCCAGGTACTGGAATGAGGAGGTGCAGCAGGATATGTGGGTGGCAGCCTTGTAACAGCTCCGCCAGACACTTGTCTTCTAACCATGTTGCCCTTTAAGAAGAGAGAAAAATGTCAAACCATCTTCTGCTTGAAACTTTTTGATGTTTTTTTTTTTTTTTTTTTTTTTTTTTTTTTTTTTTTTTTCCAATTTACTTTTAAATGTGCAGATTAGCCAGTTCACTTCACTCATCAACTGAGGGTGAAGCGGCAAATATTTGATGTGGTAGACACTGTACTGATGACAAAAATCATCAAATATGTCAGCCCAGAATTTGTGCTGCTGTTCATTATAATTGTGCGTGGGAGGCCTTCAGTCGCAAAGATTTTTGTGGGTGCCTTTATTGTAGCTTCCGTTTTAGTCAAGCGGCTTTTTATGATGTATGGGAATCTTGATCGTCTGCAACAGTGAGCTAGTTGTCATCTAAAAAGAGCCTCCAAAATCCAGGTGGATTCGTTCCTAGGGCTCCTTGGACATGGGCCAGGGTGATAAAGATATCAAGGCACAGCTTGGTGTGTCACACTTTGTTTGCATTGTTGAATTAAGTGCCTGGCCAGTAAACATATCTCCATGCGAGCAATTTTGTGCATTATACACCCCAGTGACCATGAGGAAAGCTGTAGCACGTTGGACCAAAGGCCTTTGGGAATCACTACCCACAGCAAGTTGTGGTCTTTAGTTAGCAAAACCATGCAATCCATTAGAATGAGCTAGTGGTGGAGTGCAAAGAAATGTTGTATTGGGCGGGACTTCTTTCCAGAGGATCAGTCTAGCTATCCCTCGCATGGTGAACTGACACAACTGTTGTATAATCAGGTCGACGCCTACGGTGTCAGCTATGTTAGGAGCTGGGCATAGGGAAATGATAAACTGCTTGCTCAACCGCATCCTACTGAAAACATGGTATCTCTTAGTGGTCAAAAGTTGAATTAAGTCACATAGGCGAGCAGGAGAGAGAGTTGACGCTAGCATGCTATCCTGCATTCCTGAAATGACTCGTAATTACATCAGCTTAAGAAAGGGTCCAGTGCTGGAGACAGTGTGCAGTTCTATCCAGTAGCCGTGTTGCCAGACCAAACAGAGATATCAGTGACTTGACATCCTTGATGAGATGAAATTTGATGCCATATAAGATGACTTGAAAGTTTTGGAGGGTGAAGATAATGTCCAGTGCTTCTTTCTCAACTTGGAAATACTTCTTTTGTATCAAATTGAGAGATTCTGAAGTGAAAGGCTATTCGCTGCTCACAGCAGTCTGGGTTCCTGTGCACTAGTATGTTCAAATCCATTGCTCTGAAGCACCAGTAGCCATGATGAGCTGCTGCTTCCCTGGGTGAAACATAGCCAGACATGGAGGTTTGAGATGTCTACTCGACTCTGTTGAGAAGGTAAATTGTATACTTTTTTCTGAGATTTGTCAGTGGGAAATTCAATTTTTGTCATTGCCAGAATATGGTTACTGTAATGATGTACATATAACGAACATAGAATTTCTTGCAAAAGAGACATAACTGTTAACAGCAAACTGATATGCTGCATCTGTTCAGATCGAGTATTGTGAAGCTTAAAGAGCAAAAAAGGACATTACCACTCAAGGTGTGGTATTGCTTTAGTACTAGATGTTGTCGTAAAAGATGACTATATAAACTTTGTTCGTTACTTATTTAAAAGTAGACAATTTTTTAGTCGCAACACTACTTGACACTGCAAGAACTTGAGCATTCGTGTTTTATGACTAATAAAGTAGTGCAAGATGTCTCATATGCCATACATATTTGAAACCATGGCAGTACTGGAAGAAGGTAACAGCGCAGAATAATTTGTGCCAATGTTGCTGCAAGGGACATAATATTTTCTCTGCATATGTTGTTTAAAATTGCCATGACAAATTATTCTCAGAAACGTACAGGTGTGCAAATCAGAGTAAATTTACTGTGCACTAAAATATTTTGGTAAATTAACCACCTCTTCTTAAATAGTATAATAAATTTATAATAAAAAAGGTGATTGAGCTGTAACCACTCATTGTTCTTTTTATTATTGATCACTGTCCATGTCAAAGTCTGTTTGCTACCTTTAAGCTACAAATTGGTTTCTAGTGCCATTTTCCGTGTGTCTTTTAAAAAGGACATGGACATAACATTCAGAATGCGATTATGTTCAAAGAGAAAGAGTCCCCCTCCCCCTTACATATGTTAGGCATGTAGACAAGAAGTTGATTTTTAAAAGGTAAACATTTCTAAGACTTCAAATTATGTTTTCTAATGAATGTGTTCTTGTTGGTTCCATAAGGTTTTACATTGTGGATATTAATTTGCTTCATCTTCTCCTGTTATAGTTCCTACTTCATTTGCTGATTTTTTAAAAAAAGTATATAGCTTATCATTTAATTGTTATAGGAGCTAGTCAGCAAAGTCCAGCAGCTTCAATTTCACCAAGTGTACAGCAAAATGGCTTTAATGCAGCAGCACTGAGAGGTACTTCACCTACACAACAGCCATTTACTGCTGCTCAAGGCACTTGGACAGGAAATAATACTCTAACTTACACACAGAGTATGCAGCCACCTGATCCCAGGACTCACCATCCCAGCTTCTGTAAGTTTTTCGTTGTATCACTTCTTTGATTCAAGAACACGTTGCTTGCTGACTCGTTGCATTTGTTAGAACTGCTACTATTCAACGGCTGTGGAAAATATTTTAACAAGAGTTTTTGTTTTTTTTATTTTATTTTTTAAATATACATATTAGCTTTCAAATTTTTTATAGTATACCTTTTTGTATTTACAACTTGTTTTAAGTGACGTTTGTTGTTCCTATCATGTGCTTGTTGCTTTATTGGTAAACATTTTTTCTGAAGTTTCAAATAAAAGTATGTTACTATGGTGTTCTTTCCTCAGAGAAGCTAGTACCATTGAAATAAAAATAGTTTCATCTTATAACATCACATCTGCACATTTGTTTCCTGCAATGATCATAAGTTCAGATTTCTCCTCCACAGTTTTTCTGTGTGTGTGTGTCTGTGTGTGTGTGTGTGTGTGTGTGTGTGTGTGTGTGTTGTATGCAGCAGCTGCCTACTTCCCAGTCACTTTAATACACTGTTGTAGCGATTGGAAATGGCCGTTCTGATTCGTTACCCTGCCATCTTAAATTATGGTATGTGATAAAATTTTTAAATGCTCAGAACATAGAGTGCTTAGGATTCATTATTTACTTCCTCGTTTTGTGGGCCAGATCTCAGTAATAAGCAGTTGGTGATGGCAATTCTGGGAAGAACATCAAAATGTCCATCATGAAGAGCGTTATGGGCAAATTACCCTTATCAGTGTTGACCTTGTGTAGCATGTTTGATATCACCTTATGGAGAACCATTGCTTCATTATAAGAAAAACCCATTAGCCAAAATCTGAGTCAGAAGAGACATACTGCACTTTGCCTTCAGTGGATACTGTAAATACCATACATATTTTATTTCTGGTTCTGTTGTTTTATTTTACCAGCAGATGTCAATTCTGTAACACTTCGAGGTCTACATAAGCATAACAGTGTTAGTCGGTTTAATAATATGCTACTATTTTATTTGTTTGCACATGAAGTTGGTCCTGTAAACAGTTATAATAAAGATTTTGTTACAGTTTGCCCTGGCCGTAAGATTGCTAGATGTCATAACAGTATAAAGTACAAGTACACTGGACTTTTATTTGTTTGAGGAAGCAAGTTCAGTGCCTGTCCCACACACTCCAGCAAATGCAACTCACACACACATGACCACAGTCTCTGGTTGCTGAGGCTTCAGGAGCCAGAGACTGCTGTGGTCATGTATGTGTGAGTTGCATTTGCAGGAGTGTGTGTGTGTGTGTGTGTGTGTGTGTGTGTGTGTGTGTGTGTGGTCTATTTTCGATGAAGGCCCTATTGGCTCACTTTCTAACAGTCTTTTTGACTTGTGTATCTGCAACTCATCCTCTCCACCATATGGTGAACTAGCAACTGTCTTAATATATTATTTATTTCATATTAAATATGTAAGCAAGAAAAAGTTTAGAAAATTGAAATTATGCTTAATGTTTGTTGGAAATTGCTAAGTGTTCTCATTACAAAACACTGGATGAATCTGGTTTGGGTAATTTGTTCTCCATTTTGAGGAAAAGCAAGTTTTTCACTCATCAAAATGTTTATGATGTCATATTGTCATATCTCCTTAACTATGTGTCATATTTGTATAGTGATATAATGTTCAGTGATATATGTAGATACTGTCTGCAAAGTGTATTGTGAATAGAGTTAGTACTAAAGAAGTAGTAAAGCAAAATGTCATGCCTGATGTTGAATTTTTACTGTATGCTGTTTTAAGAAAAAGCTAGCGTTTTTCACATATCTAAATGTTTATGATGTTGCATGTCCTGAACTGTTAGTAATATAACGTGCAGGTTCAGTCAGTGGTAATGTGTGGATACTGTCTGCAAACTGCGTTACAAATAGAGTTGGTAGTAAGGAAGTAATAAATTAAAATTTCCTTTCTAATGCTGAAGTTTTACTGTAAGAACAACAACATAAAGCAATAAAACATTTTCGTTTCTTCGTTTTGTGGGTGTGTTAGTGAAAAGAGAGTCATAAAGGTTTGAAATTGTGTGTAAAGTTTGTTGGAAGTCGCTAATTGCTCTCTTTCTCAAATCTGGATGAATAAATTCCATCAGTTATGTTACCTCACACCATTTCTGACTATAGCACTTGCCTTACTGTGTTAAACTTTTAACATAAGATCATCCCTCTTAATGAGTAGTTTGACAGGATTTAATTATGCGAAGTATTGAAAAACGAATATTTTTTTGGCCCCTGGATTTAAATAGCAACCTGCAACTAGATAGCAATCTGCAACTGGTACCAGGTGTCCCTTCTAAGAGTATTCAGCACATTTTCTCTGATGTTTCAGCAGATATTTGCAATTCCCTTTCTGCATTGTGTAGCTGTAGTCATCCCAAACAAATACTGCTCATCACGTACTTCATGAGATGCTGAGTGTCGATGAAAAGCATCGGAGTGCTTACTGTAACAAACAAAATAATTTTTAAAGCAGAACTTTACATGCCCATTCAATAGAACAGTCCCATAGTGGGCTAGTGGGTTATTTGTTTTGTCAATTTACATTAACAAGAACAGTAAGAGAGAAAGAATAACCAGTGTTCCATCAGTGGCTGAAATTGTGTGTAAAGTTTGTTGGAAGTCACTGATTGCTCTCTTTCTCAAATCTTCATGAATAAAGTCAATCAGTTATGTTACCTCACACTGTTTCTGACTATAACACTTACCTTACTGTGTTAAACTTTTAACAGATCATCCCTCTTAATGAGTAGCTTATGACAGGATTTAATTATGTGAAGTATTGAAAACCAAATATTTTTTTGCCCCTGGAATTAGATAGCAACCTTCGACTGCTACCAGGTGTCCCTCCTAAAAATATTCAGTGCATTTTTGTGATGTATCAGAAGATATTTGCAATTTCCTTTCTGCATTGTGTAGCTGGAGTCATCCCGAGCAAATACTGCTCATCATGTCCTTCATGAGACAACAAGTGTCAATGGAAAGCATCAGCTTGCTTCTCGTAACAAACAAAATAATTTTTAAAGCAGGACTTTACATGCCCATTCAGTAGAACAGTCCCAAAGTAGGCTAGTGTTTTTTTCAGTAAATATTAACGGGAACAGTAAGAGAGAAAGAATAACCAATGTTCCAGCAGTGAATTAGCAGCGCTGCTGCATTGCAGTGGCAGTCAGGTCCAAGGATGGTGCTCTCACTCCTGGGAGTACTGTTTATTCTTCATGTTTTACTTTCCTTGTTACTGCATATCAGTAAAACAAATATCACACTAGACTAATTTGGGAAAGCTTTATTTAATGAGAATGTAAAATTCTACTGTAAAAATAATTTTGCTCGTAAACCACTTTCCATCGATGCTGGGTGTCACATGAAAGATGTGATGACCAGTATCTTTTGGGGTTGAATACAGCTACGTATTGACAAAACGAAACTGCAAATAGCTGCCAAAACACCAGAGAAATTTCATCTTATGACTCTTAGGAGAGAACCTTGTGTGTTGAAATATATGCTAGCCAAGTGAACTAAATATATTGATTATGTAAATGTTCCTTCACAACCTTACAAATTAGCTGCTAAAAAGATATAAGCTCATCCATATAAATGACTAGATCTGATTAATAACATTTAAACTTAATTTAATTCGTCTTCTAAAAAACAGACTATGAACATCTTTTCACAGTAAATGAAATGTTTTTGCAGTTGCAAATATGGACAGCCATCAGCTGTACAAGGGATCGATGGCAGTGGAAACTTGTGCCAGACAGGGACTCGAATCGGTATTTCCAGCTTTACATGAGTAGTCACCCTAACTGCTTTGACTATCCCTGTACGACTCAAGGCCACATCCAAACTTCCCCATGTCGTCCATCAAACATCATAACCTGTACTCGTACACAAATTATGTAATTTCCATACAGGGGAGGATGTTTTAACTGTAAGTCACTGCTTGGTATCAGCAGATAAATAAGATATGGCAGAGCCTGTGTTGTTAAGAAGAACAGTGCCATGTTCCTTCAAACATGCATGCAGATCTGAAGGAACATTCCTTCATTCTTCTTAACAACACAGGCCCTGCATAACATATTTCCTCAGTATCCACATAGAACTAATAATGGTTGCACATTACTTAGACTGAAGATAAAATCACTCATTATCAACTGCTTTTTGGCATTTATTATTGTGTTAAAGTCTCTTCCAGACTTCTGTCTGCTTTGTGGTCTATCCTTTCTGAACTTGTTCTCTTTTGTCATCCATCCACTTCCATTAGGTTGTCATTTCAGTATTTTCTTATCTCTTTGAGATTACGAAGAACAGGTGACCAGTACTTACCATGTTGAGGCAAACTTCCAGTACTGCCAATACATACATTTAAAAGCAAAATACTAATTCGTACTTTAAGAACTATTAGTTTCATCCTCAGGGAGGAAAGTGGTAACAATACCCTATGGTTTTAAGCTTTCCCTTCTAGGCACACTAAATGCTTGTAACATAAGCTCAGTTCGATTTGCCAGAAGTAATCCAGGTCGTTTGTTAATTTTCTGTTTATTTATTTTTTCTGCTTATACAGTTGTCATCTTCAACACTTGTAAATGCAAAACCTCCGGAAGTGCTTTTATGACTGCATTGTTAGTTTGTACTATTTTATTTTATTTTTGATGTGTTTTTGTATGTTATTTTTCTTTTATTGTAATTTATTTTCAGGCTTATTTTCAAACTGGCTCTATTAATTTCTTCATTTAGTTTTTAAGTTTATATTCACAAGAGGCTAAGTAAAATGTCTTGAGCAGTGTGAAGGTAGTTCAGGTATATTTCCAATAACTCATATTCCTTCTTTCTTTTCCTTGTTTAGTGATCTGAGAATTTCCTTTAGGGCTGCTGGGAATAGTTACAATGATAGGAATATCCATGCTTGACACTTTTTTCCCCCCATGTCTGAATTTCTCTTCATCATCATGAAGTCTAATGGAAGCTGTAATATTGATGTTTACATTCTTTAGCACACTTCAGCTGTTGAATCAATGCCTTGTTTCTCCAGGGCTGTTAATAAGGGCTTTTTATTTAATTTAGTCAAAAGCTTTCTCAGATACTATAAATCTCAAGAAGAGTGATAGTCTGTACTTGTTACTCGATTCTGTAATTCCATTGAGGACTCGTCAATGGTCTGTTGTTCTGCACATGCTTCTAAGTCTATAAAGAATGTTAACTACAGAAAAGAGGTCATTTATTCAGTGAAAAGTTGTGTTTTCATGCTGTAGCTAATCAAGTCTGTGAATTTACAGGTAAAATTCTCAGCTTATATTTTACTTCCAAAATAATAAAAAAGAACAACTTCCACGATCTAACAGTACCACTTGAATTATTATTCAATTATGCAGTAAGCAGTGACCTGATTCTCTTACAGCAATACTTTTAACACACCAAAGGGGTAGGCGTAAACATCACTCAAGTATGGCTAAAAAAAAAAAAAAAAAAGTCATTTTCATTCTTTGAATTTAGAATTAAAAGCTGCTTGAGTATTAATTTATTTAACACTCACCATCTGCACTACTGCAATCGAGTAGAGCTTGAACAGTGTCTACTTCAAGTTCACAAAGGTCTCTGTTGGTGTGTCTCACAACTTACACACTCAGTGAGCCTACACAAAACAAGTGTAATGAAATAAATGATTCAGATATTTAAATCAATACTACTGATAGCCTTGGGAGAGCCAGCCCTGACAAAACTCTACTATCTGGTGAGCAAGACATATGAGACAGGCAAAATACCCTCAGACTTCAAGAAGAATAATAATTCCAATCTCAAAGAAAGCAGGTGTTGATGGATGTGAAAATTACCGAACTGTCAGTTTAATAATTCTTTAGAGACAGATGGAAAAACTGGTAGAAGCTGACCTCAGGGAAGATCAATTTGGATCCCGTAGAAATATTGGAACACGTGAGGCAATACTGACCCTACGAGTTATCTTACAAGATGGATTCAGGAAAGGCAAACCTATGTTTGTAGGATTTGTAGACTTAGAGAAAGCTTTTGACAATGTTGACTGGAATACTTTTTCAAATCCTGAAGGTCGCAGGGGTAAAATACAGGAAGCGAAAGGCTATTTACAATTTGTACAGAAACCGTATGGCAGTTGTAAGAGTCAAGGGGCATGAAAGGGAAGCAGTGGTTGGGAAGGGAGCGAGACAGCGTTGTAGCCTATCCTCGATGTTATTCAGTCTGTACAATTCAGCAAGGAATAAAGGAAACAAAAGAAAAATTCGAAGTAGGAATTAAAATCCATGGAGAAGAAATAAAAACTTTGCGGTTTGTCGATAATATTGTAATTCTTTCAGAGACAGCAAAGGATCTGGAAGAGCAGTTGAACGGAATGGACAGTGTCTGTAAAATCATCAATTAGAATTGGAGTGTCATCTGCAAAAATAGTAAATTTACTCTTTGTATCAGAACAAAGTGGGAGATCATTAATGAAGATGAGAAACAGCAGTAGAGCCAAAACAGAGCCTTGTGGCACACCACAACTTACTGTGCCCCACTCAGATGAGGCAGGTTCCGTGGATGTGCCATTCAGCATTACAGTCTGCTTTTGGTCCTTTAGGTATGACTTAAGCCACGAACCAGTGGTACCACCCAAACCATAATATTCTGCTTTTTTCAAAAAGAAAATGTATGTAATCACTAAACTTGCAAGTGTTTTTTAAATAGTATAATTAATTTTGTTTTGAATGGGAATATGAATTTTTTTTTTGTATTTCCCTTGGAATAGTGAACTTATATTGATTCCTGTATATATTACTCATCCTTAACATGTGAAACAAAAACTTTCTGGTAGTTGAATGTGCTGTTGTTTAGTTGGTATCTTATTTACATTGTATCTTTTTGTTGCATTTATGTAAGATATATTTCGGGTGTGTACAATCAGACACATGCCGTATCATATATATATTACTTATCCTTAATATGTGAAAAACAGTTTTCTGTTTATTGATTGTGCTGTTGTCTATTGATTTTATTTACATTGTATCTTTATTGTATGTATTTGTACAAGTTATGCTTGAACTATGTACAATTTGACACGTTCCATATCCTTTCGATTCACTCGTTTCCAGGATCTACGGAACATGAAATAAATAAATAAATAAAAGGAGGATATAAGATGAACATCAACAAAAGCAAAATGAGGATAATGGAATGTAATCGAATTAAATCAGGTGATGGTAAGGGAATTACATTAGGAAATGAGACACTTAAAGTAGTAAATGAGTTTTGCTATTTGGGGAGCAAAATAACTGATGATGGTCGAAGTAGGGAAGATATAAAATGTAGACTGGCAATGTCAAGGAAAGTGTTTCTGAAGAAGAGAAATTTGTTAACATCGTGTATAGATTTTAGTGTCAGGAAGTCCTTTCTGAAAGTATTTGTATGGAGTGTAGCCATGTATGGAAGTGAAAAATGCACGATAAATAGTTTAGACAAGAAAAGAATAGAAGCTTTTGAAATGTGGTACTACAGGAGAATGCTGAGGATTAGATGGGTAGAGCACATAACTAATGAGGAAGTACTGAATAGAATTGGGGAGAAGAGGAATTTGTGGCCCAACTTGACTAGAAGAAGGGATTGGTTTCTAGGACACGTTCTGAGGCACCAAAGGATCACCAATACAGTATTGGAGAGAAGTGCGGAAGGTAAAAATCATAAAGGGAGACCAAGAGATGAATACACTAAACAGATTCAGAAGAATGTAGGTTGAGTGGTTACTCGAAGATAGAGGCTTGCACAGGATAGAGTAGTATGGAGAGCTGCATCAAAAACCAGTCTCTGGACTGAAGACAACAATGACGACAACAACAACAACAACAATAACAGCAGCAGTTAAATATGAAGAAAAATGTGGACTAATGCCACTGTATATCAACAGTCTCTTTTGATAGAGTGACTGCTGTATTGTTCTGATGTTTCTTTTAGTCACATAAAAACATTTATGCCACTAAATGATTCAGAAGTAATATCCATGATTCAGATTCAGAGTATTTTTAATATTCAGTAACACAGTGGTGAGAACTTAACTTTGAGGTAATGAAATACAAATGTAAATGCAGGAAAAGAGTGAGGGGAACTGAGAGAATGAAAAAAGAAATGTATGGTTACAGTAAGAAAATGTAATAATTGTTATTGTTACATACAAATGACATAAATTAAATAGAGATAATGTAAGCCAAATTGGAGTATTTAAGACACATAGGGTAGGAGAAGCAGAACAACACTAATACAGAAGGAAATGGGATGGGACAATCAGCAGCTTTTGATTATAATGAATGAAAACACAATAATTGGTCAGTTTTTATGCCATTGGAATTAATGTGTTACTGATGCGTAGTTTTTCTCTGACATTCATTTTGACTGGCAACTTAAGTTATCAAGCCCAATTATATAATATGCAAGGTTGTTGTTAGATCATATGATCATTTTTCTATTAATAATGTGCTCTAAAATTTTGTATGCAGTTTCCTTAATAAATACTCTTTACTATCTCAGAATACTCACAACATTCAATTTCAATCCTTTGCCTTCCCTCCTACTGACTGCAAGTTTTCATTCTGTTCTATTCCATTTCTTATGCAGTCATGTTACTGTTATAAACTCAAATCATTTTACATCTTCTGTAAGATACTAACAGTTCCTTTTTCTTATTATTTGTATTCATCTTGTCGTCATCCCTGTTTAAGAGCAGCTGCCATTCAGTCACTGAGGGGAAATTTTGTTTAAGTCACATTTCCTTTCCTTACTGACATGTAGTGACAATACTATTCTGCAGACACCACCATTCTTAATGAACAATCAGAGACCTTTGTTAACCTCATGTAATAAATTATGCCTATATGTTGAAAACGTTAGCAGTCCTATTATATTTCTTAAAGGCACGCTGTGTGCAACACTCCTTTTCCATTGTGACATATCAGGTTCTATTAGTCATAATTTTTGAGCCAGTCACTTATTTTGGAAGGTACTCATTCTTTCAAACAGGTTATTCAGTTGTGAAGACTGTTAAAATTTCAAGAGGCAGAATGGCTGGACAGTACTGAGCTTCAGGAGGGAAAATTCATAGTGCTGCTGGTAGAGATATTTAAAGCAGAAATGTGAAAAATGGAAAAAAAATCAAGTGATGTTTCAAATGAGTGAGTGGTTATACGTAAACGTCTGCAGAGCCATTGGAAAAGCTTAATTTTCTTGAGGAATTCGTGTATGTTTGAACATACAAAATGCTGTAGGACTGTACAGTGACAGTGTGCGCGCGCCCGCACACACACACACACACACACACACACACACACACACACACACACACACACACACAGCCACTGTCATTCGTGTGTGTGTGTGTGTATGTGTGTGTGTGTGTGTGTGTGTGTGTGTGTGGGGAGGAGTGGGGGGTGGTGGAGGGGAAGCAAAGCCATAGTCGCATAGCTATCCAACATTCTACTTTTAAATGTGTTTGTCCGCTACTCAACACCTCCTAACAAACGTCTGTTGCACAATTCTAGAGCATATTCTATGCTGGAATCCATGCACATTCCTCAAGGAAAATAAGCTTCTCCAATGGCTCAGCAGAGGTTTACAAAAGACCACTCACTCATTTGAATTACAGCTTGCTTTTTCCAGTTTTCACATTTATACATTAAATGTTTCTGCCAGCAGCACTAGGAATTGGCCTCTTGAAGCTAACTAGTGGCTACTCATTCAGCCTACTTAAAATTTTAACAGTTTTCCCAATTGACTTACCTGTTTCGAACATGCAGTACCTTCTAAAATAGGTGATTGGCTTAAAAAACTTTGACTTATAGATTCTTACATGTCATAATCGGTAAGGAAATAGGGACTTAGTCCAATAACTTAATCAACAGTCTACTTTTTAAAGTGCCTGTCTACTGCTAAATACCTCCTCTGTGCTGTGAGAAGCAGTCAATCTTAATTCATATTGTTGTTCCAGCGCCAAATTTCCATTGTTTGATTTAAACATATCTTAGGGGTATACTAGTACATTTGCAGAAAATTCCATAGGTTTCTTTCGTAGAAGTCAAATACAGCTAAAAGATTTGTTTAATAATGTACTTAATGATTAATATAGCACTGTTGTCTGTTATGGCTTGAGATTAACCTAAAAAATTGTTAGGTGTTTGTATTCTAATGATTATTGTGTCAAAGATCCATCACTGTTTTTTTCCACATTCTCAGGACTGCAATATATGTAATTTTTTGTTTGCATCATGAAGTAATATTAATTACAGCATTTTACTTTACTGATTTTTATATATGTATGAAATGTATAATTTTGTCCATAGGGAGTCCAAGCACTGGACAGTTAGCTTCGGATGTTCCAATGACAGGGCTGTTATCAACCCAGCCAGCACCTGAATATTGGTGTTCTGTTGCCTATTTTGAACTGGACACACAAGTTGGAGAAACGTTCAAGGTGCCTTCATCATGTCCTAATGTAACTATTGATGGCTATGTTGATCCTTCTGGAGGAAATCGCTTTTGCCTTGGAGCTCTTAGCAATGTACACAGAACTGAACAAAGTGAAAAAGCAAGGTACAAAAATTATATCAAAAGTAATGATTATATATGACAAATACAAAGAGTGTGAATGTTATTTTCAGTGAAGTTTCACTGCAAATAATTTGTAAATAGAGATTGTGACACTAATCTTCATTTCTTTAACTGTTTTTAATGGCAATTTTTTAAGATGTAGATCTCATTTATAACCCTTTGAAAATTAAACATTGATTCCAAACCAGTGCAGTTAGTACTTCTTGATACTGCTCATTTTTAGTGTGTTGGTTTGTTTATTCTTTACATTATTGCTTGTCTTTTCTTATCTTCAGTTACTGTGTTTGACCCATTTTCAAACTGCACGACCTACCAATACTTTCAGGTTATCAGGATTTACTTCTCCTAATCATAACTATTATGTAATTTCTTTTTGTTTTCGGTATCCTTTCTTTAAATTCATGTTTTCCTTTTCCTGGATTTCTTGTTTTTACTTTCCTTTAATATCTCCAATGTCCTCTCCCCCTTTATAAGTTTGATTAATTATCCCAAAGTGATGTGCCTCCATTCTTTTCTTTTAGCTTGTCTTTTGGAGTTTTCATTTTTACTGTCAGTGTATAGTTACACCTTCACTGTTGTATTGCACCACCTAAACCAAGTTGGATACACTGCAGCTCAAGATGCAATCCCTTTCTTCTCTTCCTGTGATGTAGCTTTTTTAATACCAAACTGTAATCATTTATTTATACCAGTCTATGAGATATCAACAGTCTGTCATAAAGGCTTCTTCTCTAAATTTTCTCAGTGGTAATTCTTGCGTTCTCTATCATTACTTGTTGCTTCTACATTATCCACCTATGCAACTAAACGCCATACACATTTTGCTTCTTTTTATTTATGAAGCCTCTTCAGTGGCCTGTAATACATATTTGTTTTATGTGTATAATAATTTCATTTAATTGTGTTAAATAATTTTCCACATATGATATTACAATTTTTGTGTATTCCCAACAGTGTTTCGCAAAGGGAATGTCATCCGACCTCCAGGATTTCCATTTGAGTTCTTGGAGCATTTCTGTAAGAATTGTATGTTGACCAAACCTCCCATTAACAAATCTGGTGACATGCCTCAGCATTGCTTTGATGTAATCCTTTGATCTGATCTCATGGAAATACCAAACACTCAAGCATCACTCAAGAAAGCATTGTACAAGTTTTCTGTAGGGAGTCTCTTTTATATGTGAACTTCAATTCCCTAGTATTCTTCCAATAAATTAAAGTCAACAGTTCGCCTCTCCTACAACTGATCTTACATACTCATTCCTTTTCATGTCAGTTTGCAGCACTACATCTAGATATTTAATAGCTGTGACTGCGTCAAATAACACACCACTAGTACTGAATCTGGGCACAACAGAATTTTTTTTATCTTACTTCGTTAACTTTCCTTTTTTCACATTTCGAGCACTCATCACACCAAATAGAAATTTTATTCGGATCATCTGGTTTCCTCCTACAGTCAATCAAAGCAAACAGTTTCCCTGTACATTACAACAGAATCAGCAAACAGTAACAAATTCCTGATCATCCTGTCTTGTCAGATTATTTACTTATACTGTGAACAAGAGCAATCCTATTACACTTCCCTAGGGCACTTCTGTCCCGGACAGCATACTTGGTTCTATTATTTAAAAAGTCTTCAAGCCACACACACATCTGAGAACCTGTACCGTATGTTCGGACCTTCGTTAACAGTCTGTAGTGTGGATCTGTGCCAAACACTTTCTAGAAATCTATGAATATGAAATCCGCCTGTTGACTTTCATCCAGTGTTCGCAGGACATCATGCAAGAAATGGGAAGCTAAGTTTCACATGATTTGTCTTCTCTCTGAAGGAATTTATTATGCTCGAATTTAGAATTATTCAGCAAACCATTGTTAAGGATATTGGTCTGTACTTTACCTCCATATATGCAAGAGTCAACTGCACTTTTTCCATTCGCTTGGGACTTTCCACTTGGCAAAAATTTTGTGATAAATGCAAGCTAAGTATGGGGCCAGTGCCGAGTGCTGTAAAACTGAATTGACATTCCATCTGGACCAGGCAACTTATTTGTTTTCAGTTCTTTCAGCTGTTTTCAAAGCCAGGGATGCCTATTTCTGTGTCGTCCATATGGGAGTTAGTGTGATGGTCAAATGATATTTACAGTATGTATGTATAAGCGTCCTGCATGAACAGTTTTTTAAATGCAAGATTTAAAATTTTAGCTTTAGTTTTACTGTCTTTTATTGCTGCACCAGACTGATCTATGAGTGACCAAATAGAAGGCTTTGACCTAATTGGAGATTTTATTTAAGACCAGAATTTTCTAGGTTTCTAGTGTGATTTACAATTAGTTTATACTTTGCCCACAATCTCTCCATGCTCATCGTATTGGAACTAAATGATGTTCATTCATTGTCTAAGAAGAATGCTAATTACTGCTTTTCAGCTCTTTCCAGAGTAAAAACTCTCCTAGTCTGAAGGATGTATTTACTAACTTTATTAACCATAGTGGCAAAGACATAGTGTTCACTAATCCCTGTCTCTATTCTGACAGTGTCAATAAGATCAGATCTATGTTTTGCCATAATGTCTAAAATATTTTCATTGCACGTGGATTGTTGCACTAGTTTCTCAATACAGTTTCTGGAGAAGCATAGGCTTCCTGCAAGACTTGGTGTGTCTCTGAAAAGGTTTTCTTGAGTTTCACGCAAAGTTTAGTGTAGGCACGTTGCGCCTCTACTTCTGCTATCTCAAAATTCTCAAACTGTGGGACACAAAGTTCTACTCAGTACAGCACTGAACAATAGCTAACAGACATACAACAATGAAACTTCTAGCAGTTACACATTAAACACAGGCATGTGCAAGGATGCCAGCTGCATTTCACTCCAACAAACCATTGGCGTGAAATAAAGAATGTTCAGGAATTTTTGGAACAGACTTCTTATATGCAAAACATTAGGAAATATGTAGAGTGTGCGACAACAAAACAGGCTAAAAGTGTTGTTGTATGGTAAAGGAAGCTGGGAAAGAAAGCTGCTATTGTTTTGTTATTTGATTTACTACTTTTAGTAGAGTACACCAAGGCAGATGTATCTGCTGCAACTTGTGTACCTCTACAAATGTTGGCTGTCCCACATATTACATTAACATATGGCAACATGCTCAGGTGTTTATAGAAAAGGCAAAACACTGATTGGAATGCAGGCTCTGAGGCACTGAGTATGTTTAAGGTATTAGTCTCATAAGGGACGTAGATATCTGTGTGATACCAAAAAACTCCCACCAGAACTGATGAATGCAGTCCACTTGAACACACAATACCCAAAATCAGACCAACTTTTACTAACAGAACCCACTTCTGATGTCTTTAACAGAAATGTGTTTGTCGTTTATTGCATTTCTATTTGTCAAATGGAAAGATCTTTCAAAATCAGGATCCTATCAACATCCAGAAGGCTGTACTTGTTAAGCAGGAATTATAAAGTTAAAGTTATAAGTGAATACCGTGAAGCGGAATAGACATTTGAATCACTTTATCTACAACAGCAATGAAAAACATAGACCAGAAGATAAGTACAAGTTTACAGACATAATGAAGTGACACAAAAATTAGAACTTATAACAGCTATAAGTCAGACATTACCTACATTCGCATGAGGTGTATTGTCTTGAGCAGCTAGCTTGGCAGCCTAAAAGCTGTGGAAATATCTTAGACCTTTTAGCTACAAATAGGATAGACCTTATCGACAATGTCGGTACAGAAATGAGGATTAGCAGTCATGGTGTCATTATAGCAACTATGATTATGAAAGCTAATAAATCAGTCAAGAAGGTTGGGAGAGTGTTTCTGCTAGGTAGAGCAGACAAGCAGGTATTAACATCTCACTTAGATAGTGAATTGGCATCACTTAGTTCCAGTAAGGTGGATATAGATGAATTATCGGTAAAGTTTAAGCAGATTGAAAATCGTGGTCTGGAGAGTTATGTATTTAGTAAGTTAATAAAGGATGGAAAAGACCCACCATGGTTTAATAAGGAAATTCAGAAGATGCTGAGGAATCAGAGGCTGTTGCACTCTAGGTTCAAAAGGAGACGCACAAGTGACGATAAGCGAAGGTTAGTAGAGATTCATGCATATGTGAAAAGATCTATGCACAAAGCATACAACAACTACCTCCATCACACCTTAGCAAAAGATCTGGCAGAGAACACGAAAAACTCTGCTCTTTTGTAAAATCGCTAATCGGGTCTAGGGCTTCTGTTTGGTCCCTGGTTGACCAGTCAGGTGTGGCAGTTGAAGGTCAGGTGTGGCAGTTGAAGATAGCAAAAGAAATGCCAAATTTCAGATTCAAGAAATCGTTTACACAGGAGAACCATACAAACATACCATCATTTGACCATTCTCAGTTCAAATAGAATTAACAATCTTGAGACTAAGAAGTTTATGTCCACAATTCAGCATGGTTTTAGAGAGCATCACTAATGCGAAACTCGGCTTGCCCTTTTCTCTCATAATATACTAAGAACTATGGATGAAGGACAACAAGCAGATTTCATATATCTAAATTTCCAGAAAGCATTAGCCACAGCACCCCATTGCAGGCTGTTAACGTAGGTACGAGCATATGGAATAAGTTCACTGATATGTGAGTGGCTCCAAGACTTATACTAAGAATAATACAACACAGTATGTTGTCCTCAACAAGTGTTCATCACAGATAAGGGTATTGTCAGGAGTGCCCCACGGAAGTGTGATAGGACCGATGTTGTTCTCTATATACATAGATGATTCGGTGAACAGGGTGGGCAACAATCTGCGGTTGTTTGCTGATGATACCGTTGTGTATAGCAAAGTGTCAAAATTGAGTGACTGTTGGAAGATACAAGATAGCTAAGACAAAATTTCCATTTGGTGTGATGAATGGCAGCTAGCCCTAAATGTGGAAAAATGTAAGTTAATGTGTATGAGTAAGAAGAAAAAACCTGTTATGTTTGGATGCTGTATTACTAGTGTCCTGATTGACACAGTCAAGTTGTTTAAATATCTGGGCTTAATGTTGCAAAGTGATATGAGGTGGAACGAGGATGTGAAAACTGTGGTAGGGAAGGCAAATGGTCGACTTTGGTTTATTGGAAGAATTTTTGGGAAAGTGTGGTTCATCAGTAAAGGAGATCGTACATAGGATGCTGGTGCGACCTGTTCTTGAGTAGTACTCAAGTGTTTGGGATCCATACCAGGTCGAACTGAAGGAAGACGTCGAAACAGTTCAGAGGCTGGCTGCTAGACTTGTTACCAGTAGGTTCGAACTACACGTAAGTGTTATGGAGATGCTTTGGGAACTCAAATGAGAATCCCTGGAGGGAGATTTAGAGAAGATTTAGAGAACCAGTATTTGAAGCTAACTGCCAAATTATTCTACTGGTGCCAACATACATAGTGTATAAGGTCCACAAATATAAGATACCAGAAATTAGGGCTCATACAGAGGCGTACAGTCAGTCATTTTTCCCTCCCTCTATTTGCAAGTGGAACAGGAGAGGAAATGACAAGCAGTGGTACAGGGTACCTTCTGCCACACATTGTACAGTGGCTTGCGGAGTATCTATGTGGATGTAGAGGTAGAAAAATGTACTACATGCAGATTATGAAGTAACAAACAATGCCCTAAAAGGTCATTTTACCATGGTATCCACCAAATGTTACACAAACACTTAAGATTAATAACAACTGTGTACGTCTCACTAGTGCAAAACCATTTACATCTCATTAGTGCATGCCATGACATAAATTGCAGTATACACCAAAATGTAGCACCGCAGGAACCAAAGCCATTCAACACTTAAAATTGTCTTATCATCAGAACTTCTTCACCTATATGAAGTGGAAAAATCAAATAAATATTCTGAAACAAGCAGACAGTTCCCAGGTGGTTAGTTATTAAGTCCAATATGTATTGTAAAATAAAATAATACATTTTATAAAATAATACATTATGTTTTCAGAATTTGGTTCCAGTCTATCAGGCAGACAATGAAATAACAAAGTATTAATTGTGGTAAAGACAAGATGCAAAACTTGCAAACACAGTATGACAGTATTCCATCTCTTCAGCAGACTGAATGTACCCCATTTTTGTGCATAAATCTTGTCTCAATTAGTTTCATTTCTAATGACACTCACTTGGAAGCTAATCCGCATAAAAAGCAATATTTGATGGCACTGAAAAGTGTACAAGCATTTTGCAAACTGCTGAACACATCCAAATGGTATGTGTTTTCAGCTACAGCAATAGCAACTTGGCACTGGGAACTGTACAAGCATTCAGCAAACTACCAAACACGCACAAATGTTATGCATCCACAGCAAAAAAAAAATTTCTCTCTCTAAATCTGATAATTACCTGACAGTAACACTAATTCGCTGCTATGCTGGAGATAAGTGTTTCTTTACCATGCATGTGCAGTGTCATTACTAAGCACATAAATAAGGTCAGAATGTGGGCTTCCTCATAAATTAGTGCCATAATTGACTTGTTTAACAATGTAATTGCAAAAATACGATTTTTCTAAACAGATTGCTTCAACGCTGGCTCAACTGATATGCAGTTTGTGTTTTTGGAATACAAAGAATGAGGGTTGGAACACACCTTGAAATGAACCTGATATGCATTTTAGACATTTCACTACATGTAATGGGCAATTCTTTGTCCTTTCAACGTGGTTTTCAACTTTGGAAATAAAAAAGGAGTCTGTAGGGACCAGGTCTGGAGAGTGCAGAGGGTGAGGCAGCACAGTGATTTTATTTTTTGTGCAGTAGTCAATCCTGGTACAGGCAGGGCAACAAATTTAATGATTCTGTCTCCTCTTGGGGGAAAAAGGACATCTTTACATGGGCCATTTCAACAAGAATTATTCTCTATCTTTACAAACTGTATAAACATTACCTGCCACCAGTCGAACTTGACCTCAGTCCATTAAACAACTGCTGTTACTACAGCTCTAAGCTTTCTCATTACTTAATACCGCCAACCAAAGCATCCTATGTGAAAACGCTCAACACCTAACTCAGTTACTTCAGCATCACTTAATTTTTACAATATAATTCTATAAAACAGTGTTTATGAGATACAAAACAATACTTGTTACCTCTAACAGCAATAACAAGCAAGACCGAGTAGCCACGGTTTTTTTTTTTTTTTTTTTTCCCTTTTCTTATACAACAAAAAATCCCAAGTACATTTAATTTGTAACAGAGAAAGTGCTCCATCACACATGCACAGTTACAGGAACAATCACTCACACTGGACACCACTCCCCCAGCATCCAAAATTGCTTCATTTGATGTCACAACTCAGTTCAGCTCACAGCAGTCTCATAGTACTTGTAGTACATCTCACGTGTTTCATAGAAATCAAAATGACAGATGAGTATAAGTATCTTGCTCTCAACATTTTATTTAAAACTAAGAAACAGTAAATTCATAACTTGGATTGCTGTTTTTCATGTGTGATGAATAAAACTGCTTAGAAGGTTGTAAAAACAAGGAGGGAGGGGGGGGGGGGGGGGGGTATGGAGGGCAGTTCCAATAACTCTATGGAAAAGAGAAACAGTAGTTTATAACGTGTTCTTATGACAAACAAACCGCAAAAATGCAACTGGACAGAAGCACCAAGACTTTCAAATAACCTTGTGCCTGGATTTTCTGATGAGAGTTGCTAAGAAATCACATTGTATTTCTGAGGTATATATTCTGAGGTATATATTACCTCCATCTGACATAGATTAGGACTCTCAAAACTTTACCAGACATTGCTCACCAAATAAGAAATAACAATCTTTTTTAATGTGTCGTGATAAGTGGACTGTGCTTTTGTTTGTACAATTGTCACAAAAAGTCACAATGAAAACACAGCATTGTTACTGCCATAATCACCAGAAAGGACAAATGCTTTTAAAAAAATGATGCTGTGATTGTCTTCCTTCCTTTTCTGGTAATATGAAATTTTGTTTCAGGTTACATATAGGAAAAGGTGTGATGCTAGATTTGAGAGGAGAAGGAGACGTTTGGTTGCGGTGCTTAAGTGACCATTCTGTATTTGTTCAGAGTTACTACCTAGATCGGGAAGCTGGCAGAGCTCCAGGGGATGCTGTACATAAGATTTATCCTAGTGCCTATATAAAGGTATGTAAGTTTGTCTGTATTATTTCCCCAAGGATAATTGTTGCTGACGTATATCACATTGAAATTGTGTAAGAACACCAAAACCTCCTCCTAAAATAGGTGTGCTTGTAACTAATGGCTTCTGGTAGAATATTACTATGTACATCACTTGAAATGTAACAGATTTGTCACTTTGTGTGAAGACAAATGTGAAGTGTATTCGTGTAAGTAATTACATAAGAGTAAGTTTATTACATGGCAGTATGCCAATGTCTTCTTTGTAGGAGCCATTATATGTACTTGCCTTGGAAGATGTTTTTGATTTAGTTCTTAGAATTACAGGCAGTTGTAGAAGTATTTCTAAGCTATTGTTCAAAAACTCAATAGAGGGACTGTGAGAAAGAAAGGTCTAGGGCAGTAAAAATGCAGCACCAGAAATGTTGGGTTACCACTAATGCCAGACGTATTGTGCTCTTACTTTTATTTTGATTACTCTCTTAGATACTGAAGAAAATTGTAAATAATATCAGTATTACATTGTTGTGTTGGAACTTGAAACTCCACCGATTAAATTCTTGCATTGTTAGCAGTTGAATACTATAGCAGCCTAACCTTTATTTTTATGACCTCGATATAACAGGTAAGTGCTAATAGGTTTTGCCCACTAAGGGAGTCACTTCAGTCATGTTTTGGCTCCTCGGTAATGCTATATTGAAAGACTAGAGGTTTTGTATTAATCCAGCTCACAAACATTTTGTACAAAATAAAGTTATATATTCTCATATACAGCCAGTCACTGCCATTTCTATTCTTACATTTCCATTCTTAAACTCAACACAGGTCAGACGCATTGAAATATCATCAAACACTGTCCTCATGACAACCCATTGGCCAGCACAGTACACGCGAACACGTAATATCGGCATTCTGTATTTATAATCACTTTCAGGTAGAAACACATTGTCACCATTCAGTATATGTCTTACATTTGCTGGGGGTCAACCCACAGTGAATGACCCCAACTCACTGACTTAACTGCATTTTCACAACACTAACTACTCACTAGCAGCACTCGGCACTTGACTATCAATTCTTGGCATACCCTTGACCTGTTTGAGTAAAATAATGCTTATCTTTAAGTGTGGAACCATGGATCCCTTACATCCCCACCCTAAAATACTTCTTTGGAGCCATATGTGAAAAAGAAAATAGAAAAAGTTGTTAAGGATTACAAAAAATATAAAGAACATTAAATTCAAGCAAAAACAATAAAATGAAATGTATCATGGATAAATTCCCTCTGACTCTGGTAGTGAACTGCCTTTACAGAAATATCAGACAAAAATTCTATATATCTTAATGAAAAATGGCAAATAATTTCACAAATTTTTGTTTTACGTTCAGTTACGATGAATCTGCCCTTTCAGTAGTTTGCTTAGGCCGTCAAACCACATAATTGTCACTGGTTATCATATTAGCAGCACAGCGTGAAACACACTAACTCAATTTAATTCAGCTACCCCTTTGGATTGCCATTCTTTTAGCAGGGCTTTCGACATTCGTGTTACCATCGTTATTTCAGCTTGCCTGAGACACAACTCATGAGAGATAGAGAATAAATACAGTAGTTTAGTAACTACTCCATTCCTATCTCTACCAGACTGTTGATATGCAATGTTGTTGTTGTGGTCTTCAGTCCTGAGACTGGTTTGATGCAGCTCTCCATGCTACTCTATCCTGTGCAAGCTGCTTCATCTCCCAGTACCTACTGCAACCTACATCCTTCTGAATCTGCTTAGTGTATTCATCTCTTGGTCTCCCTCTACGATTTTTACCCTCCACGCTGCCCTCCAATGCTAAATTTGTGATCCCTTGATGCCTCAAAACATGTCCTACCAACCGATCCCTTCTTCTAGTCAAGTTGTGCCACAAACTTCTCTTCTCCCCAATCCTATTCAATACCTCCTCATTAGTTACGTGATCTACCCACCTTATCTTCAGCATTCTTCTGTAGCACCACATTTCGAAAGCTTCTATTCTCTTCTTGTCCAAACTGGTTATCGTTCATGTTTCACTTCCATACATGGCTACACTCCATACAAATACTTTCAGAAACGACTTCCTGACACTTAAATCTATACTCGATGTTAACAAATTTCTCTTCTTCAGAAACGATTTCCTTGCCCTTGCCAGTCTACATTTTATATCCTCTCTACTTCGACCATCATCAGTTATTCTACTCCCTAAATAGCAAAACTCCTTTACTACTTTAAGTATCTCATTTCCTAATCTAATCCCCTCAGCATCACCCAATTTAATTTGACTACATTCCATTATCCTCCTTTTGCTTTTGTTGATGTTCATCTTATATCCTCCTTTCAAGACACTGTCCATTCCGTTCAACTGCTCTTCCAAGTCCTTTGCTGTCTCTGACAGAATTACAATGTCATCGGCGAACCTCAAAGTTTTTACTTCTTCTCCATGAATTTTAATACCTACTCCGAATTTTTCTTTTGTTTCCTTTACTGCTTGCTCAATATACAGATTGAATAACATCGGGGAGAGGCTACAACCCTGTCTCACTCCTTTCCCAACCACTGCTTCCCTTTCATACCCCTCGACTCTTATAACTGCCATCTGGTTTCTGTACAAATTGTAAATAGCCTTTCGCTTCTTGTATTTTACCCCTGCCACCTTCAGAATTTGAAAGAGAGTATTCCAGTTAACTATGTCAAAAGCTTTCTCTAAATCTACAAATGCTAGAAACGTAGGTTTGCCTTTTCTTAATCTTTCTTCTAAGATAAGTCGTAAGGTTAGTATTGCCTCACGTGTTCCAACATTTCTACGGAATCCAAACTGATCTTCCCCGAGGTCCGCTTCTACCAGTCTTTCCATTCGTCTGTAAAGAATTCGCGTTAGTATTTTGCAGCTGTGACTTATTAAACTGATAGTTTGGTAATTTTCACATCTGTCAACACCTGCTTTCTTTGGTATTGGAATTATTATATTCTTCTTGAAGTCTGTGGGTATTTCGCTTGTCTCATACATCTTGCTCACCAGATGGTAGAGTTTTGTCATGACTGGCTCTCCCAAGGCCATCAGTAGTTCTAATGGAATGTTGTCTACTCCGGGGGCCTTGTTTCGACTCAGGTCTTTCAGTGCTCTGTCAAACTCTTCACGCAGTATCTTATCTCCCATTTCATCTTCACCTACATCCTCTTCCATTTCCATAATATTGTCCTCAAGTACGTCGCCCTTGTATAAACCCTCTATATACTCCTTCCACCTTTCTGCCTTCCCTTCTTTGCTTAGAACTGGGTTGCCATCTGAGCTCTTGATATTCATACAAGTGGTTCTCTTATCTCCAAAGGTCTCTTTAATTTTCCTGTAGGCAGTATCTATCTTACCCCTAGTGAGACAAGCCTCTACATCCTTACATTTGTCCTCTAGCCATCCCTGCTTAGCCATTTTGCACTTTCTGTCGATCTCATTTTTGAGACGTTTGTATTCCCTTTTGCCTGCTTCATTTACTGCATTTTTATATTTTCTCCTTTCATCAATTAAATTCAATATTTCTTCTGTTACCCAAGGATTTCTATTAGCTCTCGTCTTTTTACCTACTTGATCCTCTGCTGCCTTCACTACTTCATCCCTCAGAGCTACCCATTCTTCTTCTACTGTATTTCTTTCCCTCATTCCTGTCAATTGTTCCCTTATGCTCTCCCTGAAACTTTGTACAACCTCTGGTTCTTTCAGTTTATCCAGGTCCCATCTCCTTAAATTCCCACCTTTTTGCAGTTTCTTCAGTTTCAATCTGCAGTTCATAACCAATAGATTGTGGTCAGAATCCACATCTGCCCCTGGAAATGTCTTACAATTTAAAACCTGGTTGCTAAATCTCTGTCTTACCATTATATAATCTATCTGATACCTATTAGTATCTCCAGGATTCTTCCAGGTATACAACCTTCTTATATGATTCTTGAACCAAGTGTTAGCTATGATTAAGTTATGCTCTGTGCAAAATTCTACAAGGCGGCTTCCTCTTTCATTTCTTCCCCCCAATCCATATTCACCTACTATGTTTCCTTCTCTCCCTTTTCCTACTGACGAATTCCAGTCACCCATGACTATTAAATTTTCGTCTCCCTTCACTACCTGAATAATTTCTTTTATCTCGTCATACATTTCATCAATTTCTTCATCATCTGCAGAGCTAGTTGGCATATAAACTTGTACTACTGTAGTAGGCATGGGCTTTGTGTCTATCTTGGCCACAATAATGCGTTCACTATGCTGTTTGTAGTAGCTAACCCGCACTCCTATTTTTTTATTCATTATTAAACCTACTCCTGCATACCCCTATTTGATTTTGTATTTATAACCCTGTAATCACCTGACCAAAAGTCTTGTTACTCCTGCCACCGAACTTCACTAATTCCCACTATATCTAACTTTAACATCCATTTCCCTTTTTAAATTTTCTAACCTACCTGCCCGATTAAGGGATCTGACATTCCACGCTCCGATCCGTAGAATGCCAGTTTTCTTTCTCCTGATAATGACGTCCTCTTGAGTAGTCCCCGCCCGGAGATCCGAATGGGGGACTATTTTACCTCCGGAATATTTTACCCAAGAGGACGCCATCATCATTTAATCATACAGTAAAGCTGCATGTCCTCGGGAAAAATTACGGCCATAGTTTCCCCTTGCTTTCAGCCGTTCGCAGTACCAGCACAGCAAGGCCGTTTTGGTTAATGTTACAAGGCCAGATCAGTCAATCATCCAGACTGTTGCCCCTGCAACTACTGAAAAGGCTGCTGCCCCTCTTCAGTAACCACATGTTTGTCTGGCCTCTCAACAGATACCCCTCCGTTGTGGTTGCACCTACGGTACGGCCATCTGTATCGCTGAGGCACGCAAGCCTCCCCACCAACGGTAAGGTCCATGGTTCATGGGAGAAGTATATGCAATATGTTGTTGTTGTGGTCTTCAGTCCTGAGACTGGTTTGATGCAGCTCTCCATGCTACTCTATCCTGTGCAAGCTTCTTCATCTCCCAGTACCTACTGCAACCTACATCCTTCTGAATCTGCTTAGTGTATTCATCTCTTGGTCTCCCCCTATGATTTTTACCCTCCACGCTGCCCTCCAATACTAAATTGGTGATCCCTTGATGCCTCAGAACATGTCCTACCAACCGATCCCTTCTTCTGGTCAAGTTGTGCCACAAAATTCTCTTCTCCCCAATCCTATTCAATACTTCATCATTAGTTATGTGATCTACCCATCTAATCTTCAGCATTCTTCTGTAGCACCACATTTCAAAAGCTTCTATTCTCTTCTTGTCCAAAGTATTTACCGTCCATGTTTCACTTCCATACATGGCTACACTCCATACAAATACTTTCAGAAATAACTTCCTGACACTTAAATCTATACTCGATGTTAACAAATTTCTCTTCTTCAGAAACGCTTTCCTTGCCATTGCCAGTCTACATTTTATATCCTCTCTACTTCGCCCATCATCAGTTATTTTGCTCCCCAAATAGCAAAACTCCTTTACTACTTTGAGTGTCTCATTTCCTAATCTAATACCCTCAGCATCACCCGACTTAATTCGACTACATTCCATTATCCTCGTTTTGCTTATGTTGATGTTCATCTTATATCCTCCCTTCAAGACACCATCCATTCCGTTCAACTGCTCTTCCAAGTCCTTTGCTGTATCTGACAGAATTACAATGTCATCGGCGAACCTTAAAGTTTTTATTTCTTCTCCATGGATTTTAATACCTACTCCGAATTTTTCTTTTGTTTCCTTTACTGCTTGCTCAATATAGAGATTGAATAACATCGGGGAGAGGCTACAACCCTGTCTTACTCCCTTCCCAACCACTGCTTCCCTTTCATGTCCCTCAACTCTTATAACTGCCATCTGGTTTCTGTACAAGTTGTAAATAGCCTTTCGCTCCCTGTATTTTACCCCTGTCACCTTAAGAATTTGAAAGAGAGTATTCCAGTCAACATTGTCAAAAGCTTTCTCTAAGTCTACAAATGCTAGAAACGTAGATTTGCCTTTCCTTAATCTTTCTTCTAAGATAAGTCGTAAGGTTAGTATTGCCTCACGTGTTCCAGTATTTCTACGGAATCCAAACTGATCTTCCCCGAGGTCGGCTTCTACTAGTTTTTCCATTCGTCTGTAAAGAATTCGTGTTAGTACTTTGCAGCTG
Source organism: Schistocerca americana (assembly GCF_021461395.2). Classification (NCBI taxonomy): domain Eukaryota; kingdom Metazoa; phylum Arthropoda; class Insecta; order Orthoptera; family Acrididae; genus Schistocerca; species Schistocerca americana. Next base: position 372,107,765 of record NC_060122.1, on the reverse strand, counting down.
TGGCTTATTAAACTGATGGTTCGGTAATATTCACATCTGTCAACACCTGCTTTCTTTGGGATTGGAATTATTATATTCTTCTTGAAGTCTGAGGGTATTTCGTCTGTTTCGTACATCTTGCTCACCAGATGGTAGAGTTTCGTCAGGCCTGGCTCTCCCAAGGCCGTCAGTAGTTCCAATGGAATTTTGTGTACTCCGGGGGCCTTGTTTCGACTCAGGTCCTTCAGTGCTCTGTCAAACTCTTCACGCAGTATCGTATCTCCCATTTCATCTTCATCTACATCCTCTTCCATTTCCATAATATTGTCCTCAAGTGCATCGCCCTTGTATAGACCCTCTATATACTCCTTCCACCTTTCTGCTTTCCCTTCTTTGCTTAGAACTGGGTTTCCATCTGAGCTCTTGATGTTCATACATGTGGTTCTCTTATCTCCAAAGGTCTCTTTAATTTTCCTGTAGGCAGTATCTATCTTACCCCTAGTGAGATAAGCCTCTACATCCTTACATTTGTCCTCTAGCCATCCCTGCTTAGCCATTTTGCACTTCCTGTCGATCTCATTTTTGAGACGTTTGTATTCCTTTTTGCCTGCTTCATTTACTGCATTTTTATATTTTCTCCTTTCATCAATTAAATTCAATATTTCTTCTGTTACCCAAGGATTTCTACTAACCCTCTTCTTTTTACCTACTTGATCGTCTGCTGCCTTCACTACTTCATCCCTCAGAGCTACCCATTCTTCTTCTACTGTATTTCTTTCCCTCATTCCTTTCAATTGTTCCCTTATGCTCTCCCTGAAACTCTGTACAACCTCTGGTTCTTTCAGTTTATCCAGGTCCCATCTCCTTAAATTCCCACCTTTTTGCAGTTTCTTCAGTTTTAATCTACAGATCATAACCAACAGATTGTGGTCAGAGTCCACATCTGCCCCTGGAAGTGTCTTACAATTTAAAACCTGGTTCCTAAATCTCTGTCTTACCATTATATAATCTATCTGATACCTTTTAGTATCTCCAGGGTTCTTCCATGTATACAACCTTCTATCATGATTCTTAAACCAAGTGTTAGCTATGATTAAGTTGTGCTCTGTGCAAAATTCTATCAGGCGGCTTCCTCTTTCATTTCTTCCCCCCAATCCATATTCACCTACTACGTTTCCTTCTCTCCCTTTTCCTACTCTCGAATTCCAGTCACCCATGACTATTAAATTTTCGTCTCCCTTCACTATCTGAATAATTTCTTTTATTTCATCATACATTTCTTCAATTTCTTCGTCATCTGCAGAGCTAGTTGGCATATAAACTTGTACTACTGTAGTAGGTGTGGGCTTCGTATCTATCTTGGCCACAATAATGCGTTCACTATGCTGTTTGTAGTAGCTTACCCGCATTCCTATTTTCCTATTCATTATTAAACCTACTCCTGCATTACCCCTATTTGACTTTGTGTTTATAACCCTGTAGTCACCTGACCAGAAGTCTTGTTCCTCCTGCCACCGAACTTCACTAATTCCCACTATATCTAACTTTAACCTATCCATTTCCCTTTTTAAATTTTCTAACCTACCTGCCCGATTAAGGGATCTGACATTCCACGCTCCGATCCGTAGAACGCCAGTTTTCTTTCTACTGATAACGACATCCTCTTGAGTAGTCCCCGCCCGGAGATCCGAATGGGGGACTATTTTACCTCCGGAATATTTTACCCAAGAGGACGCCATCATCATTTAATCATACAGTAAAGCCGCATGCCCTCGGGAAAAATTACGGCCGTAGTTTCCCCTTGCTTTCAGCCGTTCGCAGTACCAGCACAGCAAGGCCGTTTCGGTTATTGTTACAAGGCCAGATCAGTCAATCATCCAGACTGTTGCCCTTGCAACTACTGAAAAGGCTGCTGCCCCTCTTCAGGAACCACACGTTTGTCTGGCCTCTCAACAGATACCCCTCCGTTGTGGTTGTACCTACGGTACGGCTATCTGTATCGCTGAGGCACGCAAGCCTCCCCACCAACGGCAAGGTCCATGGTTCATTGGGGGAGGATATGCAATATGAGAAATAAAAAAACATAGTTCTCTAATACATCAAATTGTACAACTAATTTACAGTTATCCTATGAGACCAAGACGCTGCTGTGTCATCATCATCATCATCATCATCATTTAAGACTGATTATGCCTTTCAGCGTTCAGTCTGGAGCATAGCCCCCCTTATACAGTTCCTCCATGATCCCCTATTCAGTGCTAACATTGGTGCCTCTTCTGATGTTAAACCTATTACTTCAAAATCATTCTTACCCGAATCCAGGTACCTTCTCCTCGGTCTGCCCCGACTCCTCCTACTCTCTACTGCTGAATCCATGAGTCTCTTGGGTAACCTTGCTTCTCCCATGCCTGTAACATGACCCCACCATCTAAGCCTGTTCGCCCTGACTGCTACATCTATAGAGTTCATTCCCAGTTTTTCTTTGATTTCCTCATTGTGGACACCCTCCTGCCATTGTTCCCATCTACTAGTACCTGCAATCATCCTAGCTACTGCATATCCGTAACCTCAACCTTGTTGATAAGGTAACCTGAATCCACCCAGCTTTCGCTCCCGTACAACAAAGTTGGTCGAAAGATTGAACGGTGCACAGATAACTTAGTCTTGGTACTGACTTCCTTCTTGCAGAAGAGAGTAGATTGTAGCTGAGCGCTCACTGCATTAGCTTTGCTACACCTTGCTTCCAGTTCTTTCACTATGTTGCCATCCTGTGAGAATATGCATCCTAAGTACTTGAAACCGTCCACCTGTTCTAACTTTGTTCCTCCTATTTGGCACCCAATCCGTTTATATTTCTTTCCCACTGACATTACTTTCATTTTGGAGATGCTAATCTTCATACCATAGTCCTTACATTTCTGATCTAGCTCTGAAATATTACTTTGCAAACTTTCAATCGAATCTGCCATCACAACTAAGTCATCCGCATGTGCAAGACTGCTTATTTTGTGTTCACATATCTTAATCTCACCCAGCCAGTCTATTGTTTTCAACATATGATCCATAAATAATATGAACAACAGTGGAGACAGGTTGCAGCCTTGTCTTACCCCTGAAACTACTCTCAACCATGAACTCAATTTACCGTCAACTCTAACTTCTGCCTGACTATCCATGTAAAGACCTTTAATTGCTTGCAAAAGTTTGCCTCCTATTCCATAATCTTGTAGAACAGACAATAACTTCCTTCTAGGAACCCGGTCATATGCCTTTTCTAGATCTATAAAGCATAGATACAATTCCCTGTTCCACTCATAACACTTCTCCATTATTTGCCGTAAGCTAAAGATCTGGTCCTGACAACCTCTAAGAGGCCTAAACCCACACTGATTTTCATCCAATTGGCCCTCAACTAATACTCGCACTTTCCTTTCAACAATACCTGAGAAGATTTTACCCACAACACTGATTAAAGAGATACCTCTGTAGTTGTTACAATCTTTTCTGTTTCCATGTTTAAAGATTGGTGTGATTACTGCTTTTGTCCAGTCTGATGGAACCTGTCCCAACTCCCAGGCCATTTCAATTATCCTGTGTAGCCATTTAAGACCTGACATTCCACTGTATTTGATGAGTTCCTTCTTAATTTCATCCACCCCAGCCGCTTTATTGCACTGCAATCTATTGACCATTTTTTCCACTTCCTCAAATGTGATCCTATTTCCATCATCATTCCTGTCCCATTCTACCTCGAAATCTGAAACATTACTGATCGCATTTTCACCTACATTGAGCAACTCTTCAAAATATTCCCTCCATCTGCCCAAGGCATCCACAGGATTCACCAGCAGTTTTCCTGACCTGTCCAAAATACTTGTCATTTCCTTCTTACCTCCCTTTCGAAGACTGCTAATTACACTCCAGAATGGTTTTCCAGCAGCTTGACCCATAGTCTCCAACCTGTTTCCAAAGTCTTCCCACGATTTCTTCTTGGATGCTGCAATTATCTGTTTGGCTTTGTTTCTTTCTTCAACATAACTTTCTCTGTCTACCTGGGTTCTGGTATGTAGCCATTTTTGATACGCCTTCTTTTTCCTTTTACAGGCTGCCTTGACTGTATCATTCCACCAAGCTGTTTGCTTCTTCCTACTTTTACACACTACTGTTCCAAGACATTCTTTAGCCACTTCTAGTACTGTGTCCCTGTACCTTGTCCATTCCTTTTCCAATGACTGTAATTGACTACATTCAACTAACTGGTACCTTTCTGAGATCGGTTATGTACTTGTGGCTGATTTCCTTATCCTGAAGTTTCTCCACTCTTATCCTCCTACATATGGCCCTGACCTACTGCACTTTCAGCCTCACAATCCCAATTTCACTGCAGATTAAATAATGATCAGTGTCATCAAAGAATCCCCTGAATACACGTGTGTCCCTCACAGCCTTCCTGAATTCCTGATCTGTTATTATATAGTCAATGACAGATCTGGTTCCCCTGCCTTCCCAAGTATACCGGTGAATGTTCTTATGTTTAAAAAAGGAGTTTGTGATTACTAAGCCCATACTGGCACAGAAATCCAAGAGTTGTTTCCCATACCTGTTGGCCTCCATATCCTCTCCAAATTTACCCATAACCTTTTCATACCCTTCTGTTCGATTTCCAATCCTGGCGTTAAAATCACCCATGAACAGAACACTGTCCTTGTCCTTTACTCTAACAACTACATCACTGAGTGCCTCATAAAAACTATCCATCTTATCTTGATCTGTCCCTTCACAGACGCTGCTGTGTTTGATTATATTTTTTATTGTGATAGGTCTGTTTCAGCAAGATTGCCATCTTCATGTTATCTGTGGAAAATACGTAGTTTGGTACAATATTGCAGATTTTGAAGTAGATAATGTAATGCATTATGGAATTATGCTTTGCTAAGTACAGCAGGTCTTGATATCAATATGACATGACATCTCAGTTGCTGTCACTGCTGTATAAATTTGCACCTTTGATGTTGGTGGAACTAGAGTGGGTGTTAAATTTTAGTTGGAGCAGTTATTTCTAAAGCTGTCGAGTTGTTATTTCTTAATGACTTTACTTGACTGCCATATTGGCAGTTGAGTCAGCTATTTATATGGTTACAGGCTGTTTCTATGGTATTCTGCTGGTCATATTTTTGTTCTTACCAGTAAAATGATATTGCTTGTATGATTCGTGTCCATGTGGTTCTACATTCATGTAATTTAATCATACTGTTCGTTTTTTGTGAGTTATGCCAGATAGTGTCGCAATGTTTGAGGTTTATGACAGTTTCTCAATGTTGTTCTGTTCTCAGATGTATGCCTTCCAGTGGTTATTTTTAATTCCATGGTAACATGATCTCTGATGTGTTTATAGATTTTGTTTTCCTGCTCATTTCATGTCTGGGAGGAGGATAATTCTTTACTTTGTATTATATCAGTCAAAAATGTAGGTCATAACGTAATGCTTTAAACATGTCTTAAAGAATTACAACACTGTTGTAACTAATGTGGTTGCACAGAAAGAAATTTTGGAAGCAGTGGCCATTTTACTCTTCCATAGAATATTTATTGTGGCTAAACAGCTGTTAGTATCGCCAGCGTAGTTACTTTGCTATGGCACTTTCTTATTTCATTGATATTTGATTCAAAGTTCTGAAGTGTTGGCACTTTTTATTCATTAAATAGTGCCAGAATTCTACTTCTGAACCCAGACAACTTTGCCATTTACAAAACATTGATAGCATTTATCATTTTTTTTTTAAATTATGTCCTTCAGATGGCATCCTCCTGTATGAATACATTCGTGAACTCTTCTGTTGAGATTCCTCATTGACTGCTGCAACATCTCAGCTGGGATACTGTGAGTTGCATCCTGAATTCTCTGTTTTAACTCACCCAGGGTTCTTGGTCGAGTCGTATAGACTTTGCTCCTGAGGGAGCCCCACAAGAAAAAAATCACAAACAGATAAATTTGGTGATCTAGGGGACCAGGGAATGTTACCAAATCGTGAGATCACATGGTTGCCAAACAATTCTCCCACATATGCCATTGATTGTAATGCAGTGTGTGATGTCGCTCCGTCCTGTTGAAACCAGGCTTCTTGAATGTTTGGAAAGTTGTTCAATGCAGTTGTAACGAAAGTTCCTAACATCTGCGTGTAACGATAGGCATTGACAGTTATTGTGTTTCCCTGTTCATTTGTGGGGAAAAAAAAAAAAAAAAACAGTCTGATAATTCCATGAGATGAAATACCACACCACACTGTCACTTTACTAGTGTGTAAAGGGTGCTCATGAACGTCATTAGGATTTGTGTTTTTTGCCCAGTAATGGTTGTTCCGTTTATTCACATAACCTGTGAGATGAAAATGTGCCTCACCTGACATCCTCTACTTGTTTAGAAATTCATCGTCATTAAACTTTTTGTTATCATTTATTGACAGAATCCTTATCATAAACGGTAATCATTGTCCTCCAGTTGTTGCACCATTAGTTTGTATGCATGAAATTTTAAATCAAGACGTAGAATTCTACGAACACACTCCTGGGACATTCCAACCACTGTTGCTTGCTTACGAATTGAACGCTGTGGGCTCCATAAGACTGACACGCGTGCAACATCAATGTCTGATGGAGACCGTACACTTCTTGGGTGTCCTGTTGGTTGCATCTCAAGGTTAGATCCAGTCTCTTCAAAGTTATTAATCCAACATTTTATCGCACATCTCGACAGAACGGCATCATGACGTCCTAAATTATAAAAATGTCGAAACTCCCTCTGCTCCGCTACCAAACTATCATTGTTTTTATAAAACATTTTTATGGCTAACGCACGCTGTTGTCCGTTCCACTGATCCATGATTACTGAAATGGCAGATTGTTTACTTGCTAACTGTCATGAACCCGCAGTACTGTCACCTGCCCATGGCTGCCATTACTCATTTCAAACGTACTCGTTATTCTGTGTCACCCTGTACATGTATTGTCGACCTTGACAGCTAACTAAATAATTTCTTTGCCATTCGTGAGTAACCCATTACTTGTTGTCATCATACTTTTCTCATCATCACTTACATAGAAATACAGACAGGACAAGTTGTGTGAAAATAAATTACATTATTCAAAAATTGGTGCTTAAATACTTCATATCCCATGCTCCTGACACCATTCATTTCCCCTAAATCTCCACTACACATTTCTCTCTCACCTCCATATCATCTTTACCTCAAATATTTACTCCTTCAACATCCATTAATCCTCCTTATTCACCTTAAAAAATGCATAAGAATTAATCCAGGCTCCTTAACTTTTCCATGCATCATTTATCTCATCACATTAATCAGCCTTACACATCACATTACTCATCTAAACAAATAACTCCTTGTCTATATGTCATTTTAAACATTTTCCTATTTATCACTACCATCAGCTGTTACGTAACTTCAACTCTTTACAGTTTCTCCGTTTGCGACTTGTAAAAAAAAAATCTACTAGATCTCGCTGAACTCTTTACTGAAACTAATTAGTGTATTTCAATATTTTATAGATTATGTTTTTCAAATCTGGCACTTGTCTCTATTCTTTTAGCACAACTACATCTGTAATACGTTTCCATTAAATAATTACACAAATGATGGATTCTTTGATATCTCAGTTATTACTTTAATGTTGTCTTCATATTATTATGATGAATGTACCACAGGTCAGATGTAGAAGTAACTTCAGGTGACCCCAGGGAAGTGTGTTGGCACCCTTGCTGTTCATATTGTATGTCAATGAGCTTGCAGACAATATTAGTAGTAACCTCAAACTTTTTGCAGACGATGCAGTTATCTGTGTGAAATACTCTGTGAAAGAAGCTGCATAAATATTCAGCCAGAGCTTGATAAGATTTCGAAGTGGTGCAAGGATTGGCCAACTTACTTAAAATGTTCAGAAACGTAAAACTGTACACTTCACAAAATGGAAAAATGTAGTATCTTATGACTATAATATCAGTGAGTCACTCATACAAATATCTGGGTGTAGCACTTTCTAGGAATATGATATGGAATGATCACATTGGATCAGTTGTGGGTAAAGCTAGTGGTAGACTTCAGTTTATTGCTAGAATGCTGGGGAAGAGCTATCAGTGTACAAAGAAAATTGCTTACAAATCATTTGTGTGACCAGTTCTAGAATCGTGTTCAAGTGTGTGTGGGACCTGTACCAAATAGGACTAACAGGGGATGTTGAATGTATACAGAGAAGGGCAGCATGAATGGTCACAGGTTTGGTTGTTCCCTGGGAGAGTGTCACAGAGATACTGAAGGAACTGAACTGTAAGACTCTTGAAGATATACGTAAACTATCCCAAGCAGCACTATTAACAAAGTTTCAAGAAATGGCTTTAAATGATTACTCTAGTAGTACACTACAAACCTCTACGTACTGTTCACATAGAGATCATGAGGATAAGATTAGACTAATTACTGCACACACAGAGGCATTCAGTCATTCATTCTTCCTGTGCTCCATATGTGAATGGAATGGGAAGAAACCCTAGTAACTGGTACAACGGGATGTACCCTCTGTCATGCACCTCACAGTGATTTGCAGAGTATAGTTGTAGATCTAGATGGTAGGTCTTACTAAACATTCCTAATTGAAATACTTGAACCATCACTGCTTAATTTATTTAATGGCACAGTTTTGTTAAACTGTCTGTAGGAAACATGGGAGAGGAGTGAAACTTGAAAACAAGAAGTAAGGTTTCACCCAGCTGTGTGTGTACCAGTTGCCAGTTGGTACACCAGCAAAAGAGTTGCTGGTTCCCTAAGCCTTATCTGATTTTACTCTGCCATTTGAGTTATCCCATATATTTTAAGAGATTTGCAGTGCAATACATCATTCAAAGTTGCTACTTGATAACTCTTCAACCAGTATTTCTTCAGAAATTATCCATCAAATTGATTGTAATTGTTAACTTCTCCCTTCTCCTTAACTCCCTGGGTTGAAAACTTAATCTTGCCTTGTGTCTACTGTGAACTGGATTTTCTATTCTGTTGTGGTTGGCAGGAGAGCCAACACCGTGTTACTAGAGGAAGCCGAAATGCACGCGTTTTAGCTCATGCAGGCTGGTGTGAGGTCTGGAACAGGACAAGGAAATTAGAATTTAGAAAAACGGATGTAGCTGGTGGAATACTTAACTTTAATCCATTAATGATGAACGTCGGTCTTGATGGTACATGATTCACAATATCAATAGTAACTGATAATGGCGCCTTGCTAGGTCGTAGCAAATGACGTAGCTGAAGGCTATGCTAAACTATCGTCTCGGCAAATGAGAACGTAAGTAGGCAGTGAACCATTGCTAGCAAAGTCAGCTGTACAACTGGGGCTAGTGCTAGGAAGTCTCTCTAGACCTGCCGTGTGGTGGCGCTCGGTCGGCAATCACTGATAGTGGCGACACATGGGGCCAACATATACTACCGGACCGCGGCCGATTTAAAGGCTACCACCTAGCAAGTGTGGTGTCTTGCGGTGACACCACATTCCTCCCCCGCAAATCGGCATACGGTTGTCTTATAAGGCTTCCGCCTGCCGTGGGGAGCACCCCATGTTGACGTATGCAACGAGGTGGGGAGCCTAACAACAGGCGAGGCTGTGCCACCCGCACCCTGCCATTCGGACCACGGGGAGCTAGGAAACACATGAAAACCTGCTCCAGGGCTCATGCCAACATGCGGTGTATGCGCCCGCAGAGAGACAGGAGGGGTCGAAGGGTCAACCTCCATCGGGCCGGGGCACTCGACGGGCGAAGACGACATATGGTCCAGAGCAGGCAAAAGTTCCACGTCGGAGGACAACTGGTCACGGGAAGCGATCGGCGGCGCGTGACCCAGGGAGGCGCCCGACGGTTGCAGCAATGCGTCCACTGCGGGCGTCGCTGGTGGGAGAATAGGCGGCGGTGGCGGCGGTGGCGGTGGTGGCGTCGCGTCGCCATGGGGCAAAATGGAAGGCAGCGTCGGTAACACCTGGGGCTGAGACGAGCCAGTAGATGGGTCCCCAGGGTATTGACCGGACGGCACCGTCGCTGAAAGCAGACGGCGAGCGGTAGATCCCGTGCGACGACAGAGGCGCAGCTGGTTGAGATGCCGGTGCACCTCACCAGAGGCCCCCAAAACCAGATACGTAGTGCGTCCAAGGCAGCAAAGAATGCGCCCTTCTAGCCAACGCCGTGCACCTCGGTAGTGGCAGTAGTAGACAACGTCGCCTGGGGCAAAAGCAGGTGTCTGCCGCTGCACATGAACCTGATGCGGCGGATGTAGCAAAGACATCAAGGTTCGATGAGGGTGACCGTGGAGCAACTCAGCCAGCGAGCGATCATCTCGGGGCTGAGAGCGATACGAGGACAAAAAGAGCAATAACACATCCTCCCGAGAATGCGACTCCTTTAACTTCAACATCTGTGACTTGAAAGTCCTGACCAATCGTTCAGCGGCACCATTTGACTGTGGCGAAAACGGCACGGACGTCAGATGTTGAAGACCATTGGCCTTGCAGAATGACTGAAATTCTGCGGACATGAATTGTGGGCCATTGTCGGAAACAATAGTCTGTGGAAGACCTTCAGTGCAAAAGATAGCAGATAACGCTTGGATGGTGGCAGATGACATCGTGGAAGACATCCGGACAACAAAAGGAAAATTACTGAATGCCTCTACCACAACCAACCATCGAGCATTCCAGAAAGGACCAGCAAACTGGATGTGTAAGCGTTGCCAAGGGGAAGTGGCTTTTGGCCATGCAAAGAATTTCCGCGGTGGTGCTGATTGTTGTTCGGCACACACCATGCAAGAAGAGCACATATTCGTAATCGCGGCATCGATGCCGAGCCAAGTACAGTGCTGACGAGCAAGTTGTTTCATTCTCACTATACCCCAATGTCCTTGGTGGAGAAGCTGTAAGACAGAGGACTGTAACGAACGTGGTACCACGACCCTGGACTGATCATTATCAGAACACAACAACAAAACACCACATCGTACAGAAAGTCTCTCCTGGTGAGCAAAAAATCGGCGAACCAACGGATCCCCGATCCATGACTTTGACAAGGGCCATTGTGTAGCAACAAAACACAGAACAGTAGCAAGGACAGGGTCGGAAGCTGTGGCTGTAGCTACACAACGAAAATCAATCGGAAACGATTTGACCACGTCATCGGTTTCCGCATCAATGAACATGCAAGCAAGTTCGGAGGAATCGAATGCCCTATCCTCAGCAACAGGCAAGCGGGACAACGCATCGGCGTTTCGGTGCATAGCAGTGGACCGATACAAGATATTGTAGCAGTACTGCGAGAGGAAAATTGACCAGCGAGTGAATTTCTGCGCTGTACGTGGAGGTACAGGCTTGTTCGGATGAAAAAGCGATGTCAAAGGTTTGTGGTCTGTGATGATGGTAAAGTGATAACCATACAAGAAATCATGAAACTTGGTAACACCAAATACGAGAGCCAATGCTTCTTTCTCGATCTGTGAATAATTTCTTTGCACAGACGAGAGCAATTTGGACGCAAAGGCAATAGGGCGATCATGTGATCCATCTTTGTGCGCAAGCACAGCACCGATCCCGAAATCCAATGCATCCACCATCAACAAAAGGGGCTTCTGGGGATCGAACGGCATAAGGCAAGTATTGGAAAGCAACGCCGATTTCAACTGGCGAAAGGCGCGTTCACATTCCGTCGTCCAGACGAACGGAACACCTTTACGGCGTAAGCGATGAAGTGGGGCTGAAATGGAAGAGGCATGTGGCACATATCTGTTATAGTAATTTATTTTTCCCAGCACACTCTGTAGCTGCTTCAAATTCTGAGGCGAAGGCAAGTCTTGTATGGCACGAAGGTGCGTGGGACTGGGATGTATGCCTTGGGCATTGAGTACATGTCCCAGGTATGGCAAATCACGAGCAAAAAACACACATTTGTCCTTCCGCAAGCGAAGACCATTTTTTCGCAAGTCCTGAAATAATGCCCTGAGATTGGCTAAATGTTCTTCTTCCATCTTTCTGGAGATCACAATATCGTCCAGATAGTTTGCTGCAGTAGGGACCAACGCACAAACAGTTTGTAGATATTGCTGAAACAATGCTGGGCGGATGCACACCGAAATGGCAGTCGTTTGAATTGATACAACCCAAGATGCGTGTTAACCACCAAAACGCGCTGCGATTTTTCGTCCACCAGTATTTGCAAGTACGCATCTGCGAGGTCCAACTTCGAAAAATATTTACCCGGGCACAGTTTGTCAAAAAGATCTTCCGGGCGGGGTAAAGGAAAAGTTGCAATCACTAGTTGTGGATTCACTGTTGCCTTGAAGTCCACACAAAGCCTCAATTTTCCCAAAGGTTTTGGCAAAATTACTAAGGGTGATGCCCAGAGAGAAGCCTGCACACGTTCAATTACACCTTGTGATTCCAAATCGTGTAATGTTTTTGAGACCTCATCATGCAATGCGTGGGGAACATTGCGCGCTCTGAAAAATTTCGGTTGCGCATTTATTTTCAGTTCCAAATGTGCTTTATAGTTCTTAGCGCAATCGAGGCCCAGTGCAAAAATGTCTGCAAATTCTTTGCATAGACAAGAAACACTGTCTGAAGGCACAGTCTGGTTCACTGATAGGACCTGATTTACTATAGACAAGTTAAACAACTGAAATAAATCGAAACCAAACAAGTTCACTGCAGAAGAAGAACGAAGGACGTAAAATGACACAAGTTTTGTTTGTCCTTTGTATGTTGCAAGAAGGCTGCACTGTCCTAACACTGGGATATCTTGACCTGAATAACTAGTTAACTTAACATTTGCGGCACGCAACGGAGGTGTTCCCAGCTGTTTGTATGTGTCTTGATTGATCAGTGAAACTGCAGCTCCAGTATCGAGCTGGAATGGTATCACTTTGCCGTTAATGTCCAAGTCTACAAAAAGTTTACTGTCCTGCTGACGACAAGAGCGACTGTCTCGTGCAATGTGAACTGACACTGGTACATAATCACTTGCGACTTGACGGGATTTCCGGCGATGTCGACGTACACTATTTGTGGGACGAACGCAGTCACTGTTAGAGAGAGTGCCACTGAGCGGAGTGGAATGAATTACATGAATTTCCATGGGCGAAGTTTCACGGGCCTGAGTATCCTTGGTTCGAATCCGGCGCGAAGCAAAGGGCCTGGAATGGTTTTGAGCTTCCGATCTGAGCTTTTTCTGGCAAACACTCTGAACATGTCCTTGTTTATTACAATAAAACCAAATAGCTTGGCGTGCTGGGCAATTCTCACGCGAATGTCTAGTACCGCACCTCGGGCAGGATTTGAGCACTGCATTTGCTTGCCGGCGCGGCAAACGTGGCTGAGAGCCTGGCGGCAGCGGCACGGCCGGGCGCGAGGACTGTTTACTGTTCCGTGTAGCTCGCTCGGCGGGCCGGTTAACCTGACACACGGGTGGCGAAGTTTCAAATGATTCTTGAGCAAAGTGAAGTGTGTCCTGCCGATCCAATATGTCCATCACTTGTTGAAGGTAGGGATTGACTAGTTTCAAAATCTGTTCCCTTATACGAACATCAGAAACGTTCTGTGCAATTGCATCACGTACCGTAGTATCTGAATAAGGGAGTCCACATTGACACTCAAAAGCACAATCCCTAGTAAGGCCTTGGAAGGTTGCAACCCACTCCCGATTAGTCTGACCTGCCGTACGTTTTGCACGAAAGAAGGTATACAGTTTCGCAACTACATTGACCGATTCTTTGAAATAGGCATCTAATGCAGACAAAATTTCTTCGTAGGACAGAGTTGCTACGTCGCAGCGGGGAAATAATTTGACGATCACACGGTACGTGTACACCCCGACTGATGATAACAAAAAAGGCTGCCGCTCGTTACCTTGAATTCTGTAAGCGGTGAGATGGAATCCAAATTGGCATGACCACTCCGTCCAGCTTTCCAGTGCAGCATCAAAAGGTCGAAAAGTTGGTGCAACTGCGTGTTGTGGCTGCGTTAGCGGTGGAGCGGCGGCTGCCGCATCATTTTGCATTGCACGTTGACCCTGGACGAGCTGGCCAAGGGCATCCAGTAATGCCTGCATCTGCTGATTCTGTAAGCGGTAAAATTCGGACAGTACATCTGGAGATTGTGGCGAAGCCATTACACGAGGAAATCAGGGCAGTTTAGATAAGAACGCGGTTTTGCCTCGTCGCCAATGTTGTGGTTGGCAGGAGAGCCGACACCGTGTTACTAGAGGAGGCCGAAATGCACGCGTTTTAGCTCACGCAGGCTGGCATGAGGTCTGGAACAGGACAAGGAAATTAGAATTTAGAAAAACAGACGTAGCTGGTGGAATACTTAACTTTAATCCATTACATGATTCACAATATCAATAGTAACTGATAATGGCACCTTGCTAGGTCATGGCAAATGACGTAGCTAAAGGCTATGCTAAACTATCGTCTCAGCAAATGAGAACGTAAGTAGGCAGTGAACCATCGCTAGCAAATTCGGCTGTACAACTGGGGCGAGTGCTAGGAAGTCTCTCTAGACCTGCCGTGTGGTGGTGCTCGGTCTGCAATCACTGATAGTGGCGACACGCGGGGCCGACATATACTACCGGACCGCGGCCGATTTAAAGGCTACCACCTAGCAAGTGTGATGTCTGGAGGTGACACCACGTATTCATCTTTAAAGTCTGCTGTAAAAAATTCCTGTAACTATTTGGTAAATATCACTGTGTACAATTCCCCCTTGGTTTACACTTTTGCCCCATGTTAACCTGAATATGTTATCACTGTTCAGCAGTATAACAACGATACCTTTTGCCGTCAAGGTTGTACTGTTAATTCTCTTATCAGTCTCTTTGGTTTTATTCTCCATTAGGAATATTTCTTCCTGTAAATGTTTAATCCCTTCCATGACGCTCTGATTGTCTTCTTGCCTCTGCAACACTGCCACATTCTTTAAATTGACACCCAGTTCAGTTTTCTATTTCGTAATCCATTAGTAGTAACATTACACTATTGTTGTACCTTTTTACTACTTTAATCTGTTGGTCATGATGTGTGTCTACTCCTTGCATCTTCCCTTCTACCGAGTGAGGTGGCGCGTTGGTTAGCACACTGGACTTGCATTTGGGAGGACAGCAGTTCGATCCCGTGTCCGGCCATCCTGATTTAGGTTTTCTGTGATTTCTCTAAATCACTCCAGGAAAATGGTGGGATGGTTCCTTTGAAAGGGCACGGCCCACTTCCTTCCCCACCTTCCCTAATCTGATAAGACCTATGACTTCGCTGTTTGGTCTCTTCTCCCAAACAACCCCATCCCCCTCTTGCCTTCTAATTCAGTTTTAACTCCCCTAGTATCTTTCTTGGCTTTTCTTGTTATCTTCACTTCCAGCTTGCTCATACCTTCATGGAGTTGGCCCATGTTCTGCTGCTGTTTACCAACTCTCTCCTCATTCATTCGTGGTATTCCTTTAGATTTTCTTGTAACATTGTCTCTGTACTCTCTTGGATTTTTCATTATCTTTCTTAGTTTTCTTAGGATATTTTCTCTATACTTTCTTGTGATGCTGTTAAGATCGCTTCAAGCATTGAATGTATTTTTTCCGTGGTCATATCTTGTCATATCTCTTACTGCTTTCATCTTTAAAAAAACTAAGAAATAAGGAAAAGTAATGTGTGTATAAACAACTACGTGCTGGTGTGTTAAGATGATCTGTCATTTGCCTGCATTAATACAATTAAATGATCCAGGGTGCAGCAGTTTATACTATCTCGGTACAAAAGAATCAATCCAGTTTGCTTCATTAAGGAACTATTTTTTGTGGCTTATTAATGTGGGGCTGTTTTCAGGCTTGATCTATTGTTACATAGCGACCCATTACATCAAACAAATAAACTTAGTGGAAATGGACAGGCAGTTTATTATGCCTGTGCTCTTGCCCTCTGCCGAAAGGAAAACTGGTGGACCAGTTCTGTACACTAATTAGAAACAGCCTGTACAAATGTTGTTGGTTGTGAGTGGAACGTTTAATTGAATGGTTTCTGCTTTGAAGATGGTCACTACTAATTTAACATATTTGCCCAGTACACAAACTTGCAGCATCAGTTTCTTGTGTCGGACCATATAATACAAGAACATATCTGTTACATATCTCAAAGCTGCTGCCTCTGAGTTGATCGACTTTAGTAAAATTTGTCACAGTCTAAGGAAACAGCTCAAGATCAAAAAACAATCACATATTAATATGGCACAACAAATAGTTCCTCAGTCACGTGTGCAATCTGGTTCATTTTGCGCGAAGGAGGAGTCTTGCAGCACAGTAAACACTACAAACTGCATATCTCCTAAGCAGTCATTTATATGTTTTCCAAATACATGTTATTCCCGTATTAATTATAGAGGTTTGCTGATACTTTCAAGGCACTCTTTCTTATTGTATTTTATTTGTTAATTACTAATGTGTCAGACAGCTCCAAGTTCACGTTTTATGAAGATTTAAGTAATTTTATGATATTAACCCTTATTTAATGTTTAAATATATGTATGTCTCTTTCACCATTTTGTATAGTAACCTACCGGTACCTAGTAAATGTTTATCCGTATGGCAGTTCACATTGGTGAACCATATGTGGTTTACAGTTCATTCTTGTGTAACATGCTTCCAGTCACAACATTCCAGTATGTTTAACACACTTAAATATCAGTTTAAGTCTTAAGCCATATTTATGTCTCCCACTTCATTTGTCGTAAGTATTGCACTCACACTTGGTAAGTATACATTAAGCTTGCTTCGGTAGTGTGATGGCTGCTGGCACCAATTGGCGATGGGGATGTTATGGGTTCATTCCTGGCTACTGCCTCAGATTTTCCTGCTGTAGAAAGGTGTGATGTGGGAGATTTGATTGTGATGCCTGATGAGAAGCTACTTGAGTAGATAAGCAGCTGGATGGGCTAAACAAAATGTTTCGAACGCTTGGCATATTTTTTGATTTAACAAAGGCATTGGACTGTGTTGATCACATAATATTGCTCCAGAAGTTGGACCGTTACGGAATAAGAGGAGTAGCTCACAATTTGTTCACCTCTTACTTTAGCAACAGGCAGCAAAAGGTCATTATTCACAATGTTGATATGTGGGATCTGAGAGGGGTACTGTCAAGTGGGGGGGGGGGGGGGGGTGCCCCAGGGATCAGTGTTGGGGCCGCTCCTGTTCCTTATTTATATAAATGATATGCCCTCTAGTATTACTGGTAACTCAAAAATATTTCTGTTTGCTGATGACACTAGCTTGGTAGTAAAGGATGTTGTGTGCAACATTGACTCGGTTTCAAGCAGAGCAGTACATGACCTCAGTTCATGGCTTGTAGAAAATAAACTAACGTTAAATCACAGTAAGACTCAGTTTTTACAGTTCCTAACACACAATTCAACAAAACCTGGCGTTTTAATCTCACAGAACGGGCATATGATTAGTGAAACTGAACAGTTCAAATTCCTAGGTGTTCAGATAGATAGTAAGCTGTCGTGGAAAGCCCCCGTTCAGGATCTTGTTCAAGGACTTAATACTGCCATTTTCACTATTCGAACGGTATCGAAAGTGAGTGATATTTCGACACGTAAATTAGTTTACTTTGCTTATTTTCATTCACTTATGTCATATGGTATTATGTTTTGGGGTAACTCTTCCCATTCTAGAAGGATATTTTTGGCTCAGAAACGGGCGGTTCAGGCAATAAGTGGTGTGAGTTCACGAACCTCTTGTCGACCTCTTTTCATGAGTCTGGGTATTTTGACATTGGCCTCTCAATATGTATATTCCTTATTGTCATTTCTTGTTACCAATATTAGTTTATTTCCAACAATAAGCAGCTTTCACTTGGTTTATACTCGGCAGAAATCAAACCTCCATTTGGGTCGGACTTCCTTAACTCTTGTGCAAAAAGGTGTGCAGTATACTGCTGCATCCATTTTCAATGAGCTGCCACTCGAATTCAAAAATCTTAGCAGTAATCCACGCGCTTTCAAATCGAAACTGAAGAGTTTCCTCATGGGTCACTCCTTCTATTCTGTCAAGGAGTTCCTTGAAAAATTAAGATGATTCTAATTCTATTGCTGATAGCGTTTGCTTAAACTTATGGTCTGATTTTCTTTCAGGTTCATGAACATTTATTTTTATCTGTTATTACTTTCTATGTTGTAAGTTCATGTACTGACACGTTCCATGACTTTGGAGATTTGCTCCTCAATTTGGTCCTACGGAACTTGACACTTAAATAAAATAAAATAAAATAAATAAAAATAAGCAGAACTGACACCCGCCACTACGGTTGTCATATTGAAAGACTTGTTCATGGCTGGCATTTACTTTTATTTGTAGAATATGTTAACAAATTCCCCTGTATGTAAGAGAATAGGTTAGTCATCAAAGCTAGAGAGTATAAAGCTTGAATCTTTGGAATTATATTATTTCTTGTTTTGGAACTCAACAAGAGGGGCAGCAGAAAGAGTGGAGTAAGACAGAACCCGGTTTAAGAATATATATATGTACTGAAGATGATAAGAACAGAGATAAAACATTGAGAAATGACAGGAAAGATTTGAAGTAAGATGAAACAAGGCTGTGGACAGAGAACAGACAGTAACAAAAAAGAGTGGTATGTGTTAAGGGCATTGTGGCCAATTTTGAGACCAGCTACCATCTATATCTCTAAAGTCACTGGTGTTGGGTTGCTGTACTTAAGTGGCTGAAATTATGAAACAAAACTGCAAATAAAGTAATGTGTATTGGTTAGTATGCATTGTAACCCTTGTCCATTACTCCATAGAGAAAGTTCCATCATGTTTATGTCAACATAGAGAGCTGCACATAGCATTCTCCATCAGTACTCCATTCTGAGTAACTTGTGCCTCTGTTGTCTACTTTTTATTTTCATCCTCCGTATCTTCTAAAAAGATAAAAATATTACACTTATTGCTATCACTGTTCACTGCACTTTGAAATTTCCCTACAAGTACAGGCTCTCCACTTGTCTTAACAAAGTTAGAAAAAATTTTAGTACATTTTCTGATTCAGGTTCATCAATGTACAATTAAAAAAATATTTTAACTAAGATTACCTTACATAGTAACCATGATTTTGGCGTGTTGCAATATTGTTGCAGCTGTGACGCATGAGGCATAATGGAGTGGTTGTTTATGAAACATTGCGTCAAATATCATTGCTGGCCTATTATGGCCAGGTTAATTAACCTTGTTTTTGTAAATTCACATTGCCAACTGGTGTAAGTCTGCTTCTTCAACAACACAGATTTTAAGTACAAATTACACACTCATACTCTCGTGATTACGCAAACCACAGAAGGTTTTTGGCCTCAAGTAACCACCTCAACAGTGTCCTGTTCTTGACATTATCTTTCATTGCTCCAGTTATGTGAAGATCCTTGGCCACCTGATTCTCCATCTTTCTTATGATCTGCATAAATTATTTACAAATAAATCATAGGAAGTAACAGCTTCTTACTGTACCAGAATACACAAAGGAAAAAACTTCTGGAAGTGAATACCTCTTAGCCAATAGTGCTACAGAAGCTGGTTGAATAACTCAATTTTTAGTGCAGGAGAAAACTGTGCGCAAGTTGTCTGGGAAGCACTCAAATACCGTATTTGCTCGAATCTAAGCCGCACTTTTTTCCAGTTTTTGTAATCCAAAAAACCGCCTGCGGCTTAGAATCGAGTGCAAAGTAAACGGAAATTCTGTAAAATGTTGGCAGGTGCCGCCACAACTAACTCCTGCCGTTGAATATATGTAGCGCTACATAGGCATGCTTTGCAGGCACAATGATAAATACTGGCGCCAAAACCTCTGCGTCAGTAAATAAATTTAAAAAAAGGTAGAAGACGAGCTTTTTTCTCCGCCCCGAATTTCGACCACTGCATTTTCATACATTATCCAACGAAGTAAATACAAATTCCGTATTGTTCATCTTCAAATGTAGCAGAATTTCAATGTGCTACGAAAATCTGACTGGCAAAACTGTTTGGGATATTTGTCAATATGGCCAACTCTACGTTCTGAATTTTTTTCCTACCTGTGAGAAGAGATGGTTGATAATAGTAACCTGATTAAATGTGAATCACATGCAGTATTCTCTTCACCATAAGAATAATACGAATATAAACATTTTGCCATGTATTGTTTCGTGTTTGCTGCTATCTCATTTAAATCCTATCTGCCTAATAAACTACGAAACTAGAGTGAGACAACAGCAAACACAGAAGAATATACGTATTGTGTCATGTTTATATTCGTATTATTCTTATGCCTAACAGTGATACAGTCAGAAATGAAGCACGACAACTGACTAGATTTTTAAATCTAAAATGACTCTAATTTCTGTGCAGAATGTAATGTACTGAAGTGGCGTCTGCAAAGATTTTCAAACGGGGAAAAATTTTTGCTAAACTCTCCTTCACAACATCTTCTGTCACACGCAGTCTATTATTTGGTTCTTGTTGATCATTATCAAAGAAAGCAGCAGTGTAAGTAACAACAAATAGCAGTCTCTTGCCATTGTTTCGCTAATGAGACGATTCCTCACTTTTTTTTTAATTGGAAGCGGCGGTAGGGCGCACAAAAGCAAGCCATGCCGCGAACGGCGACAGGTCGTAAACACTCATTATCAGAATGCGACAAACAATGCATCACACAGTACAATAATGCATTTTCAGCTTAGAGTTACGTAAACACCTATAACAAAGAGAACGGCACGTATCAGATCAAAGAAAAGTAAGCAATCAATTCAAACTAGACGAAGCACATGAAAAAGGAAGGGTACCCGCATAAATACGGACGGAGCACCTGACGCGTCGCAATGGCTACCTGGTAAAGCTTAACTGCTAAGCTTACGACTCGAACCAAACTACTGTAGCTGTATCGTCATTCATTCGACCTAAATTGTGTCTCATATTACAATGGACCAACTTTGTTTTGATTTGGAGGTGCGGCCTAAAACTTTTCTCTCCCCTTGAATTTCGAGTTTCAAGTTTCAGATGTGGCTTAGATTCAGGAAAATTTTTTTTCCTTGATTTCGAGTCTCGTTTTTCAGGTGAGGCTTAGATTCGAGTGCGGCTTAGATTCGAGTAAATATGGTACCTGTATGGTGTTGATCGTATGTGACTTGGTGCTGGCTGGTGTATACTTCTGCACTGCATCTAATGACCTCACTATATGTATGCATTATTATATCGATTGCTCTGTTAGTACATCCATTGGAATCACAAGATTCCTCCCCCTTGAACTGGCCCATAAGGCCCGAACCATTCTGGCCAATGCAAGGGAGTAAGAGGTGGGCATAGCCTGCTGTGAAGGCTGGGGTGCTTCTTCAGGTGCTGCAAGTGGTAAGGAAGTCACTTCGGTCTGACATCAGAGAGGCAGGAGATGACAGTGGTTCTGACTTGCGGCTTGCCACTAGCTCTGGAGAAGGCTCAGTGCAGGCTGGGGGGCGGCTATTTTTGCTCTGGTCCAGATCCGTAGGAGTGATAATGACAGCTGGAAATCCAGGAATTCCAGGTGCCACCACCTGGGATGTAGTCCTGAAACCAGACACCATGTCAGTTGATGGTAGACCTTGGTTTGAGGATGGTGGACTAATTCCACCAGTCTGGCAAATCTTGAGACAGAGTCTGGCCGGATGACACCAAAGGAGCTGGCTCCATTGCCAGCGGAGGACGTCTCGAGAAGTGGCCACCAGGACCAAATGGCAGCCCTGTTCGAAAGTGAGCCATACATCCTGCCATGTGTATGTTCGATCATGCACACCCAGATAGGAGCACCTACCTCAAAAGGTGTGCTGTTGCTGCTTCTGCTGTTGCTGTTTCTTCTTGTACCGATGGAGGCTGCAACAATTCTACCAAGGGACAATAGAGTGTCCATGCAAGTCTTCTTCCAGGCTTGGATTGTGTATAGGTGTCATCTTGTAAGAGGATGGAAAGGAAAGTAGTGCAGAATCGATAGGCAAGGAACAAAATATTTTTCCCATCTGCATTTTCAACCTTCACACAATGTATTATGCTTCTTCCATTCCGGGTGCAAAACCATTGGAAACCACCAGATGCAATCTGCGGTTCATTGTCAGTGATGAGAGCCTGAATGAGATCCTTCACTAGAAAAAAAATGATGGCCAGGTCCTTAGAGTTATTCCTGCTGTGGTCTTGTTTTTTGATGATAAATGAGAAGTGAGAACAGATGTGTTAAAATCAGCTGTGTTAAAATCAGCTGTATGACTCCATAGAATGGCTCCACAAAATGCTTGTGCAGTTGATCCCACAGCTGGGTAGGCACAAGCCACAGCTGGTAGGGGCCACAGCTTGAGGCATCTGACAAGCTTGGCGATGTTGAGTCACATGCATATTATCTTCATTGACCTGTGGCCAATGCACATTGACAGGTTGGAATTTTCATTCTGGAAATGCTCCAGTGGGGTTGTTGCAGTAGTTGCAATATACTAAGTGCAGAACCTCTGGAATCATCACTCAATACTGACGGTCATCTTGACTCACTAGTAAGACACATTTGAAATAACAAAAAGCATAGTGTCACTGTGACATCTCCAGAAGTGTTGGGAATATCTTCCACTGACTGTTGCAGTTGTGATCACTGTGACAGCAAACGTTCTCTTGTTTATCAAATTCCTCATTAGAATCCATAAGGCATCATGACAACATTTCTAGGTAAATTTGCATGCTGAACAGATGTACAATAATGTATGGTATAATGGTAACTTGATGTTTTTTTAAAAAAAAAAAAAAAAAAAAAAAAAAAAAAAAAAAAAAAAAAAAAAAAACAACATTGTAACCTGCGAGATGTTCATTTAGGTAACAACAGCTTGTTATCCGTAAACAGTTGAAACAGACTGCCATACAGTAAAACAAGGAACATCTGAATACAAAAGATAATTGCGAAAGCTTCCTCTTGTATTTGGGAATAAATTTCGGGGTTAGCCTCTTAAAAGTTAACATAATAGGCCATTCTGAACCATTGTGATACTTATGACAACAGAGCATGGTGACATGTTTATAGTCAACAGATGAGGTAAATGAGGCTGATCAAAGATTAACCAAATATGCAGTTTGGCGACATTCCTTCAGTTTAAGAAATGCTTGGTGATAGGTTGCAGACATCTATAAAGGGACCCCTTTTCTCCTCAGTTGATTAAACAAATGCACTATTGTATATAAAATCCTGCAGGTCCTTTGCATTCTTTGGTGTAGGAATATGGGAAATGCTGTCCCATTCTCTGATGTTGGGTTATCATCATCCTGACTAAGGATATATGCTGTACAGTTAATTGAAGACTTAAAGGAGGAGCATCTCAACAAGTTACACTTTAACCAACTTGCAAAAGAATTGAAAATGCTAACCAGAGATTCAACAGAAGCTTCTCCTGAGTCTTTCCTGTTTTTACTAAAGCATCCAAATAGTTCGTTCACTGTGGAATATTGGCAGTAGTTTTTTCCAACAATTTCTGAAAGCTTGCTGATGCCAAAAGGCAATCTGGTATATGGATAGAAAGCAGAAGGAGTATTTAATACCAAAATTGCTTTGGAAGTTGAAAATAAGCTTCTGAAAGATCAATCTTGGGAGAAATGGTGACCACCCCCACCCCTGCCAATTTTGAAAATAACTCATCAGGAATCGGAAGTGAATATGAGACCACAATTGACCGAGTGTTTACCATGTATTTGAAGTCCCCACAAAGGCATAAAGGACCCTCTGACTTGCGAACAATGACTAAATGTAATACCCATCTGCTACAAGTACTTGAGGATAGCATTTTTAACTCCTCTAAGTGATCCAATTCTCCATGAACCTGGTCATTCGATGCTAAAGGTATTGTGTGGGCTTTGAAAAATTAATTTTGACACTGCAAACTCTTTTAAAGCAATGTAGGTGCTAAAATTAGAGTTGTTTCCCAGGCCTGGGGAAAACAAGGGAGCGTATTGGAGATATGAAGAGTCCACTTAAGCACATTGAATGGTATTCTTATTTTGTTGGACGTAGTACTGGATAGAAAATACAAGGGATTTATATGCATGTAGGTGAAAAATATTTCCAGTAACTGTTCTGCTACCACAAGGAAAGATTACTGATTTACACATTAATTCCAGAAATATCTGGTCTTGTATCAGAATTTCACTATGAATGTAATTCCACAACTGTGCTGCTACTGATTTTAAGGGTGGGGATTCCAAACTGAAATATGTACGGTGATTAATAATCAAAACCAATGCGCTGTTTAAAAAGGAATAAATGGGAAGGCCGTGAACCATTGCTGACATCATAAAATGGCATGATGCTACCCTTGACTCTGGGATGTTGCTCATTTACATTGGTGCATTCAACTGCTGATGGCGCAGCTAGCTCTGACGGACATCTGAATTGAATTGAATTGAATTGAATTTTTGCTGTACGACACTGGCAAAAACACTTGACAAACATCATTATAATGTAAGCAACTATGTCTGGCATGTATATGAAAACAATCAGAACAACTGGGCAGTCTGCAACAATTTTGCTAAACTGAGGTGGAAAAATTGTTATGGTGTTGAGTCTGATTCCTGTCTGTTCAAATGGGTGCCACTCCACTGCTACCTGAATTGCACATTTTTGTATTTTCACCATCAGATGGACTAAGTTTCACCACATTTGCTGATCGAGATGACAATTCTAATATCTTACGGTCAGGAAATGAAAGCCTGAGCTATTTAGAAATCTTGAAAGTCCTAGCAATACGCAAAATTTCAGCTAAAGAGGGATCTGACTGCCACAATGATTGCATTTCCTGCTCAGGCCTTGTAGGTCTATGATCCATGATACATAACTGTCTGGTGCCTTACAATGTTGAAGGAACTCTAATGAATGCCCAGCACTTGCATTTTTGTAGCAAAATATTCACTTACAAGCAAGTGAATAGTGGTGAGAAGCAGCTCTGACATCAGATAAAGAGCCAGTTTTTCACTTGATAATAAAGCTGTGGCTTTGTAGATAATAGAAGTGCTTCCACACAGTGTTTCCTAGCAACTTTGCTGGACATGTGCATAATTATTTCAAGAGATGGACCTGTATGTCCAGCAGGATTACAAGACCATCCACTCAGTGTATCAGTGAGATTGTAAGCACCCCTTCTCAGTTGCCCAGCCCTGTACATGTTGGCTACTTGGTGCAAACTCTTCCCTGCAATGTGCAATGAGCTGTCCACACGTGGCTGGTCACATTGCCTACATAACACCATCCAGAGTTTGTTTTTACTGTAATTTAAGTAAAATGGTGTATCTCTGGTAGCATAAATGCAGTGCTGTTAATGGCAGTGTGAGCCTTTATACGCAGTCTATTGTTTTTGATGTTAGTCCTTAATTCATTGTCTTATGTGATAGTGTTTTCCTTCTTTGCCATTCATACCAGGACTATTTTTGTTACTGGTGCATACAGTGCCACACTTACTGCAGACCAGCATCTTTGTTAAATATTTTCTTCAGTTTTAATTTTATTCAATTATTTTGTAAACTTTCCCTAGAATTCATTTGTCTGTGTCACCCCAAGTAGAACATGATGGGATCATCTAATTGTGAATTTCTTCTTGTCGGGAATGTGATTTACATAGATTTTAGCATTTAGACACCCTCTGATGCATTTATAATGTAACATAACACCACTTTATTGTCTTCCAAGTTAATATTAATATTTAAAAGCAGGGTACTGACTTTCAACATTTCTCTGTCACATTGATGTTTCATTGCACTTTTGTACTCATATTTTCTCCAATTCTTCTCATAGCAAGGTCTGTGGTTCAGTTGTTATAACACTTGACTCTTACTCGGAAGTAATAGTGCCTCCAATGGTAGTACTGACTTAGGTTCCCTGTAATTTCCTTATCTCATTTTATTGAGATACCAGATTCGTTCAGTCAGCAAGGGCCTATTGATTAACTCCTTCATTCTCATCCATCTGAGCAAGTGCTTCATTTTTAATAACTGTGATGTTAACACCATGTTAAACTTCGACCTTTTCCCTTCTCATCGTGTCTTGGTGTATCTCTTAAAGAACATGTTTCCCTTGTGAAACTCATTACTGTTGTGGTGTCAAATCACTCATGGTGTAGTTTGTGCAAAATGGATAATCATTTCCCTCAGTGTAAATGAAAACTAAAAATATAGTAGTATGAGCTGATTTACTGGTAACCCCTGAAAAGGGACGTTCAGCCACTTGCTGCAAGTCTCTCAGTTGGGCACCACTCGGTGACTTGTCTACTCTAATCTACCCCAGTAATATTACTGGCAAAAGGAGATCTATAGTTTAACTAGAAATCCAAGCCATATGTCATTCCTGACATATATTCACATCTTTGAGAAGTGAAGACTAGGGTTGGGGCAGACTAAAAAATTTCAAGGTCTGTATCTCTCATCTTCCAGGTGTGCATTTTACCACTAGACCACCAACCCTAGCTGAAGGTCTGTGATACTATAAGTTTATTCAAATCATTTCTCAGGCATGGTCTGGATACAACTATAAATGTTAATACATCAAGATATGGATATCAATACTTCACCAATAACAGTTGTAATAATAAACCAATAGTAATAGATTAAAATCACATTTCCTATTTGGTTTTACCAGTATGTAGCTACAAGAATATCCTTGTCACTGCATATTGTAAAATCTCAGTCGGGGCAGATTGCATTCAGGTTCTGAAGTCTAGCAGATGTTCTTCAGTTTGTGGCAGTCCACAGTCACATCTTTCAACTGCCTTTAACAAGACTGGTTTTATATCTCAAAACTCCCATTTTCAGTCAATTAAGGAACTTAAAGTTGTATATGGAAGATGAAAACCAATAGATAGGGCCTCCTTCAGCTCCAGTAATGGGGCTGGTTCTTGCTCTCACCACAGATGACTCAGTGTGAAAGTGACTAAATCTTTCGTCTTAAGTGTTAGTTCTTTTTTTGTGTGTTGTGCTGCTTAATTTGCCAGATGTATTTCTTAATATTATTTCCTGGCAAACCATTTTTCGTGCTTACGTGATTCTTTTGTTAGGATAAAATATGAAATGGAGCATTGATTTTTTTCCCCCCAGGTTTTTGATTTACGCCAGTGTCACAAGCAGATGCAGCAGCAAGCAATGACTGCTCAGGCTGCTGCAGCAGCTCAGGCAGCAGCCGTGGCAGGGCACATCCCAGGCCCACACTCTGTCGGCGGCATTGCACCTGCTATCAGTAAGCAAAAAATGAATGTTGATTTGAATTTTTGTGCCACCAAATTCTATATAGCAGTTAAAAAATCTAATTTTAAGTCGTGAATATTGAAACACTGTTTATAAAATCGGTATTGAATAAGTAAAGCAAACCAAACAGATTTTTCTGTGTGTGCATAAATCGACGTCTATTAGTAGAGTCGAAACAGTGGTCTTCTCATTTTTTGGGGATGGAGGTGTGACAGGGGGCATGTGATACATACTACCTGACATACTATAGCAAAGTAAACTTTTGCAGATACACACTTCGAAGTTTTCCTGTGTGATATGAAAAATCTGATGGAGGCTTGTCTGTCACTTTTTGGGATACCAAAATATGAATACATTCAAAGTGTTTTTCAAAATGTTCTCTTTGTCATCATCACTCTTTCCACTAGTTTATTTATGGAAAAACCTATATGGGGCAGGTAAATGTAAATGGAGATATGTCACTACTAACCAGACTATTGAGAGGATCAAGGAAGGGGTGTGAGATGAGGGCCGAAGAAGAACGATGGGGTGAAATGTGTAGGTATGCAAATATGCACAGGGGAAGTTGTTGGTTCCTATATCCATAAGGAGGGACAAAATACGTTAAGAAAATAGCACAGTGAGAGACCCAAGGATGCGAAAAATATAAAGGAATGGAGATATGGGATAACTATTGTGGAGTTAAAAAGTGCTAGGGGGTATCTAGAACGTATGGGGGAGGTTACAAGAGGATGGAATGAACAAGGATGGGAGCGACTGTGGAGGATGGGGACCAACCAAAAGTGAGGTTTGAGATGGTGCCGGCTGTAAAGCAGCTGTTAAAGTAAACCACAGTCTGCTGAGCAGCATGATCTACAATTACTCAAATGTAGTAAAGGTAGTGGAGACCCACGGGTAGCGAGTTACGTTGCTCCAAAAAAGAGAAGGGACTCGAGCGCCGCCGCCACAACCACGTCTGACCCCGAGTACAAGCATTCTGGTGACACCGAGGCACCACAGCCAGTGCTCCTGGTAGCTGCTCCCCGAGCAATACCTTCTATGTACATATGGATTGGTGGATCCCCCTTGCATGCTCATCACCAGCAATGTACTGATAGATGCCGTCGGACACCTTCCTTCCCACTGCCTGCAATCGAAAGGCATGGGTCTTCGTCCGTACCTTCACAGCACTGTCCGGGGCGTTTCTGTCCATACATACCTGTTTTGGGGGGGAGGAGGAAGGTATGGTATCAGCCTCAGCGGAAATTAAATATCCGCTGGAGGAAATGGACCTAAGTGGCCAGTAGAGGACATAGTTTCACAGCAGCACTGCATGCTCATAACGAGTTCGCCACCCATCTCACCACATAAATATGCTGGCCAGTAGTGTTCTTCACACCCCATATAAATATGGCTGACCTGCAAACAGTCAGTCTGTTCTGTACTTGCATCTGATATTGCTGATTACTGTCATTTCTGTACTATGAACTAATAACAACATAGGTTGCCACATGGTTCTTCTACCTGATAGTGTTTTGGATTGTCTCCCTCTCTTTGTTTTTGGCTTGTTGACATAATTGTGGTGAAGGTTCTTGCTTTACCTCTCTTTGTTGCCTAGGTTGGTTAAGTGGTTTTTCTAGTCTGTTATTTTCTCTGCTGTTGGTCAGTTGTGTTTAGCTCGACTACTGCTTGGTAGTGTGTTCTCTTACACAGACAGCCCTTCCACCTTGCGCTTCACCTGTTTCTCCCCTGAGTACCGACATGTGCTCTGATATCCAGCTACATGTGGATATAACACACTTAACAAATTAATGTAAATGGCTAGATTAAAAATTTACTCACCTTGAGGCAGCAGGAGAAAACACTCACACAAAGGTTTAACTTTTACAACCTTTAGAACCAGTAGTTCCTTCTTCTGGCAGAGGAATTGAAGGGCAAGGATGAGGAGTGAAGGAAAAGGATGGATAGGTTTAGGAAAATGGGTACAGCTCAGAGAAGTCACCCAGGGTCAATGGAGATTTAGCAGACAGGGTGAGAAGGAAAGACCAACTGTTGGGGACTGCACCAGATGAGATTTGAAAACTTGAGAGCTTAAAGGTGGAAGCCAGAGTAGTATGCAAGACAGAGATTACTACTAAATCATTATGCACAAGAGTGAAAAGCTAAGTGTGTTGCATGTAAAAGAGGTGGGAGGGGGATGGTGAAAAATAGACGGGGCAGGAAATGACAGATGTAGGAAACTACAATGGAGTGAAAAAAAGGAGTAGTTACTGTGAAGAAATGCTGAGATGGAAGGCATTTACATAAATTAAGGTCAGGTGGGTGGTGAGCACCAAGTACATGATACAGCACTAGTTCCCACTTGTTGAGTTAGGAGAAACTGGTATCTGGGGGAAGAATCCAGATGGCACGTGTGATGAAACAGGCGCTGAGCTTATGGCTCTCATGTTGTAGAGCATGCTCTGCAACAGGATAACGTGTGTTACCAGTATACACCCTCTGCCTATGCCCTGACTGATAACTGGGTGGTAGTCATGCTGATGTAAAAGGCTGAACAGTGTTTACATAACAGCTAGTATATCACGTGTTGTTTCACAGGTGCCTCTCCCTTTGATAATATAAGTTTTGCAAGTTACAGGGCTGGAATAAGTGATGTTAAAAGGGTGCGTAGGAAAAGTCTTGCAGCAGGGACAGTCACAGGGTTAGGAGTCATGGGGTAGAGAGATGGGTGTAGGAGGAGCATAGGGTCTGACAAGAATATTGCGGTGATGGGAGGGTGACAAAAAGCTCTTCTAGGTGTGGTTGGCAAAATCTCAGACAGAATGGATCTCATTTCAGGACACAATATTAGGAATCCATAACCTTGTTGAAGTAGCTGATTGATACATGTAAGACCAGGAGAATACAGGGTGGCAGGTGGTGTGCTCCGAAGTTGTTTTTTGGAGGGATCAGCAGTGCCAAAATTTGATGTGGTGGCCTGGGAAATCTGCTTTTGAACTAGACTGTTGCAGTAATTACATCCAGTGAAGGCTGAGGTGTGAATGTTGATGTATTGCTTTAAAGAGTCTGCATCTGAACAAATATGTTTGCCTCAAATGCCAAGGCTGTATGGGAGGGAATGTTTGACATGGAAAGGATGGCAACCATCAAAATGTAAGTACTGTTGTTTGTTAGTAGGTTTAAGTGTGGTACGATGTCAAATGACCACACTTGGAGCAGGAGAGGCACCACAGGAAATTTTAATTTCCACTGTTTGAACTTTTGCAAATAAAATCATAAATCTTTGTCAGCATGACCAGAAAGGATTCAGGATTCACACTCATAGCATTGGAAGTTCAAAAACATAATTTTTTTTTTTTTTTTTTTTACATGTGAAATTTCATCATTTTTTCACTTACTATTGGCTGTATTTGTTGCTATAGGTACACTTTTCTTCATAAGTAAGAGAGATTCTTCGATGAATTTTGCACAGCATACTAACCATACTTACAGATCTATGAAACTCTAGAATTTTCCAATTTGTTAAAAACTGTGGTAAAAATGGAGGTACAGTAAAAATTCATTTATACATTTTTATACTTTTTTCTCACTTATACGGTTTTTTTCCCAGCAAAATATCCACAGTGTGCACAAGTTAAGGCACAGTGTTTCAAAGTGGATTGCTGGGAAGTGGATTGGTAAGGCCGCTATTAGACTATAATAAAATTTGGTAGTGTAATAAGGAACTTTATCAAAGTTAGGCATTTGTCAAATTTTCTTTGATCAAATCTAGCGCCTCACTTTAGATTTGATCAAAGGAAGCGTTCGTTTCACATTTACTGCTTGGAGAAATAAACTGCTTGGAGCTCTAGCACCGCTGCAGCTGTCTGACACAATGTTTTCCAGTATGACTCCCAAATTTACATGGTACGTCGCATATATAACAAAATTGATGGAAATATTTGAGGCAGATACAAAAACAAAATAAAAAGAGAGCTATAAAAAAATTGCAGATGTTATTAGCCATGAATTATGGCCAGGATATACCCCCAAGGTAATAAAGGAGAAAATCTACAACTTCTGTGGAAATAAAAATTTTTCATGACTGCAGTACGTATGAAATTTATTTGCCTTCACATATTCCTCCTTCAGTGCATTATAAATAGCTTCAAGCATTTCTGGTATTATTTTCGTCAATGTGCACTGCAGCATTAGAGCGCTATACCAGCACTGTAAACTAGAGTAGCTAGAAATCACAGTATTATGGTAAGTCTGTCTTTTGCGGATGTACCATGTCTGAGGAGAGTGTTCAGCTTCATAATATGAGGAGCCACTTTCTTGAGTACATATTGAAATGTACTTTCGTCCATTTCCATAGGGATTTTCATGCAACTTTATGTCCTCGACTTGCAGCTCCCATAGCAAATTTTGTTGTATATCTTTCGCATTTCGCCGTGAAGTCCACAGCTTCACCCAAGTAAGTTTCCTTTTCTTCTGCTTTTCATGCAGATGCAATTGCAGTGCAAGCAACTGCAGACCAGGTATAATTTTACTTACGGCTTCGGTGGTTTAGTGTTTTGATGTTGTAACAACCATTCATGGCTGGGAATTCATTTCACCACAAAGTGTGACATTTAACAATGCAGTAAATACATTAGAAATAATGAAACAATTTGTGATGTGCCACAATGTTTCTGATGAAATAATGACAGAGTTATCCCATTTTGAGGGTACAGTGTATGCTATTGCCGCATCAAAGAAAAAACAACCAAAAATTACATACTTTTTTTTACAAAAGGACGTTTTTTTCTGTGTAGAGGTTTACATTTTTCTTTATATCCTTGTTAAGTATGGTACCTAGTAAGCCTGTATAATGTTCTGTAGAACGTTACTTTTTATTTACTGGATTTTTCATTTGTGTTTTCCAATTAATTTGATAGTATGGTGCTATATTTCATGTATACGTGTTTCACACTTATACTCTTTTTTTCTGTAGTCCATTGAAAAACATATAAATAAAGTTTTACTGCAATTAACTATAAAATTTGAGTTAAACATGAAGTTTAAAATGTAACAGCTTTTTCATTGCTTCATAAAGTAAGTAAATTCTAGAGTTTCATACACCTGTAAGTATGATTTGTATGCTGTGCAAAATTCATCAAAGAATCTCTCTTACTTATGAAGAAAAGTGTACCTGTAGCAACAAATGCGGCCAATAGTCAGTGAAAAAAATGATGAAATTTCACATATAAAAAATTTATATTGTTATGTTTTTGAACTTCCACTGCTGTGAGTGTGAATACTTTATCCTTCCTGGTCATGCTGACGAAGTTTTATGAATTTATGTGTAAAAGTATAGACAGTGGAAATTAAAATGTCCTGTGGTGCCTCTCCTGCTAAGTCGGCCAGACTGACTTTCTAACCCTCTTAATGTGAACAGAAGTGCGTAGCGGGCTTTCAGTGAGGATGAGATCAACATCAAGAAAAGTGGCTTGGAATTTGGAATAAGAACATGACAAATTTAATTGGAAGAAGGTATGTAGAAGTTCCAGGAATTTTAACAGGTCAGCCTTATCATGTGTCCATATGGCAAAGGTGTCATCATTGTATCTAAACCAAAACAGGGGCTGAAGGCTTATGGATCCCAGGAATGTCTCCTGCAAGTGAGCCATGAAAGGTTGGATTAGGAAGGAGCCATCCTGGTTCCTATGGCCGTACACACATTTCCATCCACATTAAACCTACTAACAGACAACAGTACTTACATTTTGGCAGTTTCCATCCTTTCCTAGTCAAATGTTCCCTTCCATACAGCCTTGGCATTTGAGGCAAACATATTTGTTTGAATGCAAACTCTTTAGAGCAATACATCACCATTCTCACCTAAGCCTTCACTGGACGTAATTACCCCAACAGCCGAAGTTCAGATGTACATTTCCCGGGTCATCACATCCAATCCTGGTACTGCTGATCCCTCCAAGAAACAACTTCGGTGCACATTACTTGTCACCCAGTGTTGCCCTGGTCTTGAATAAATTAATCAGCTACTATCTTGAATGTATACATCAGCTACTTTGACAAGGTCACGACTTTGTAAAATAATGCCCTGAAATGAGATCCATTCTGTCTGAGATTTTGCCTACCATACCTAGAATAGCTTTTCATCGTGCTCACAACATCCTCAATATCCTTGTCAAACCCGCTGCTCCTTCTGCACCCGTCTCCCTACCCACTGGCTCCTACCCCTGTGACTGTCCTCACTGCAAAAATTGCCCTGTGCACCGTCCTACCACCACTTATTCCAGTCCTGTGACTGGCAAGACGTATATTATCAAAGGGAGAGCCACCTGTGAAACGACACATCATATACCAGCTGTTATGTTAACACTGTTTGGCCTTTTACATTAGCTTGACTACCACCCAGTTATCAGTCAGGGCATAGGCAGAGGGTGTATACTGGCAACACTCAATACCCTGTTGCAGAGCATGTTCTACAACATAAGAGCCGAGACCTCGGCACCTGTTTCATCACATGTTCCATCTGGATTCTTCCCCCAGATACCAGTTTCTCCGAACTCAACAAGTGGGAACTAGTGCTGCAATATGGCCTTGGTTCTCGCCACCCATCTGGCCTTATATTACGTAAATTCCTTCCGTCCCAGCATTTCTTCACAGTAACTACTCCTTTTTTCTTGCCATTTTAGTTTTCTACATATGTCATTTCCTGACCTGTCTATTTTTGGCCGTCCCCCCTCCCACCTCTTTTACACGCAACACACTTAGTTTTTCACACCTATTAACTTGTGCACAATGTTTTAGAAGCTGCATCTTTTGGCTTAAGTATCTTGACAATGTGATTTTTGGGTGATTGTCATAAGTAATTCAGCAGGTGATTTTCCAATTATTGGAATTGGAGTTGTGTGATAAGAATCAGAATTTTCTGTATAGCATCTTGCTTGTTCCCTTGTCCCCACTTAGCCCTTTTCATGTCGTCCTTGAAAGTCCTGACAAGTCTTTCTTCTTCACCATTTAAAGCAAGGTGAAATTGAGGTGAAGTCAGGTGGTGTGTGTGATTCATGTCATAGAATTTTTGAATTTCTTTGATACAAATTTTGTACCATTGTCAGAAACTGTGGTACTGGGGAATCATCATATAGCAAAGATTTTTTTGACTGCTTTTGTTGTGGCTTGTTGCTGAGGTTATGTCAAATATATAACGGAAATATGACATGCATTCACAAATATGGACCAGGATGTTTTCCAGAATGGTTCAACGTAGTTAGTATGAATTCCTTTCCCATGCTTCAGTTGTTTGGGACCTTTTGAAGATCCTTTTTGGGGTTTGGTTTTGCCATTTGACAAAGTTCACATTGTACGACCATTTCTTCAATTTCTTAGTCAATTTTTGGCCACCAACAATATCTTCTTGGCATTTAATTCGAAGGAGAAACAGCATTGGTCATATTTTTTTTGTTTTATTATCCGCAAAATGGATTTTCGGTCACTTAGTGACCATCCTCAGTGCTGTAATATACAATTAAAATTGGTAGGCACTGGTATCAACAAGCTTAGATTGCTCTAAGCTTGTTGATACCAGTGCCTACCAATTTTAATTGTATATTACAGAGTGCTGTAATATACAATTAAAATTGGTAGGCACTGGTATCAACAAGCTTAGATTGCTCTAAGCTTGTTGATACCAGTGCCTACCAATTTTAATTGTATATTACAGAGTGCTGTAATATACAATTAAAATTGGTAGGCACTGGTATCAACAAGCTTAGATTGCTCTAAGCTTGTTGATACCAGTGCCTACCAATTTTAATTGTATATTACAGCACTGAGGATGGTCACTAAGTGACCGAAAATCGATTTTGCGGATAATAAAACAAAAAAATACGACCAATGCTGTTTCTCCTTCCAATTATATCCATTATCTGGTCATGGTGCACAGAACACTCCATGGAGTCGCCAATCAATTCTTGGCATTTGTTTCATTCTGATAATGCGCCTGTGTCCCTCGTGAAGTTTCTTCAAAATCTTTTTACGGTAGCTTTTGGGTATGATAAGCATTGTGAAATCTGTCTGAAGAAGTGACAAGCCATGGTGGTGATGATGGCAGTCCTTTTGCTAAAACGTGGCTTCAAAAATTTTTTTGTCTTTTGGCAAATAGTCTGGCGATGTTCTTCACATAATGCAGAACCATTTTTAAGCTGCATCTTTGCTCATGGCTTCTCGAAACTTTCTGTGATCAACTGAAAATGAATTGATCTATTTATTAATTTCTTCATTAATCTGCAAGCAAAATTCTTTGGACGTACTGAATTTTTCATCTGGACCTGCAGGCAGCCTGCGTAAGACATCAGCTTTGCAATGTTTTTCTGTTGGCCTGTATCTGATGTATTAGTTATATCTCATCAATGTGACTGGCCATCTTTGTTACCTCTGAACTGTCATTACTGGAATATTGCAACCAAGGGCTTGTGATTGGCAAACAGTTGATGCCTTCTTCCATACAAGTATTGGTGAAATATCCTGATCTCATAAATTATGAATAGTGCTATATCTGGCCTGATGTTTATTTAAAGTTTTGGAAGTAAAAGTGATAGGTTTTCTGATCCATGTGAATACTTGTGGACAATACTGCTTGCATTCCATACAAAGAAGCACCAGTGGCTAATACCACAGTTTTAGTTCTGTGAAAGTGCAACAGTTTAGTTTCCTAAGTAATTTCCTTCTTGAGCTTAAGCAATGCTTCTGCTTCTTGCTTGGTCCATTTGAACTGTGCATTTGTCTTTCAAAGTTGATTCAGTGGTCCATCAATTCCAGCAAATCACTTGATGAATTTGTTGTAGTTATTTACTTTTCCAGTGAAAGATTTTAGTTCCTGGATATTCTTTGGAAGAGTCAGAGATTTTATTGCTTCCATGTTGGTGGATTGCTGGATTCCTCATGGCCTAGGTATTCTTCTTTGTTTTTGAAGGAATTCACATTTCTTTCTATTGCATGTGAGGCCATGTTCTTCCAGTCATGTGAAAAGCTTGTCCAAATTCTCCACGTGTTCATCCATGTTTGTGCCTGTGACAGTTATGTCATCCAAGTAATCGGCATGTTCTGGTATGGTACGAGGGTAATCCCAAAAGTAAGGTCTCCTATTTTTTTATAAGTACAGAGGTCTGTTTGTGTGGCAGTTGGTCACACTGTTATGAAGAGTGCTTCACATGCTGTTTGTAAATATACGCACGCCATGCTGAGGCACTCAGTCTTGGCTTGGCAGCCGTTGAGACTGGAGCTCCCATTGGATGTTACCGCCAAGTGAGAATTGCGCGCAGTTATTCGGTTTTTGAATGCAAAGGGCACTGCACCGATTGAAATCCATCACCAATTGATGGAAGTGTATGGTGAGTCATGCATGGATGTCAAATATGTTCATAAGTGGTGTAAAGAATTGGCAGCTGGTCGGACCGAAATTCACGACGAACAAAGGAGCGGGAGATCGTCAATTTCTGAGGAGACAGTGTTGAAGGTTTAGCAAAGCATGCGTGAAGATCGGCGGGTCACCCTGTATGATCTCTGCATGTTGGTTCTTGAGGTTTCCCAAAGCACTGCTTACAGAATTTTAACGGAAAGATTGAACTACCAGAAGGTGTGCGCAAGATGGGTGCCACGCGTGCTGACTGAGGACCACACGCGGCAATGAGTTGATGCTTCCCATGCATTCCTTCACCGCCTTGCAGCTGAGCAGAATAACTTTCTGGAGTCAATAGTCATGGGTGACGAAACCGGGGCATACCACTTTACACCTGAGACCAAGCAACAATCGCGCCAGTGGTGGCATCCTTCTTCACCAAAGACACGGAAATTCAAACAAACACGGTCTGCCGGTAAAGTCATGACAACCGTCTTTTGCGATCGGAAAGAGGTATTGTTGATCGACTTTATGCCCACTGGGACCACAATTAACACTGACAGGTACTGTGAGACTCTGAAAAAACTCAAACAGGCAGTTCGGAACCGGAAAATAGGAATGTTGTGCAAGGGCGTACACATTCTCCATGACAACGCTCGCTCACACATCGCTCGGCAAACCATTGCTCTCCTGCAAAAGTTTCAGTACAACATAATCACCC
Organism: Schistocerca americana; assembly: GCF_021461395.2. Taxonomy (NCBI): domain Eukaryota; kingdom Metazoa; phylum Arthropoda; class Insecta; order Orthoptera; family Acrididae; genus Schistocerca; species Schistocerca americana. The sequence goes on along the minus strand of NC_060122.1, from coordinate 372,070,368 downwards.
ACCCACCCCTATAGTCATGACTTGGTGCCCAGTGATTATCACCTGTTCCCTAGGTTAAAAGAACATTTGGCCAGAAAGCGATTCAGCTCTGACGACGAGGTGAAAGAAGAGGTTCATAGCTTTCTGAACAGCATGGCGGCGAGCTGGTATGACATGGGCATATAAAAACTGCCACAGCATCTACAAAAATGCATCAACAGAAATGGTGATTATGTCAAAAAATAAGCTAAATGTTCAAGCTGTAAACTGATGTCAACCATTGTAGAAATAAAAAAGTCTATGTACTTTTAAAAAAAAATAGGAGACCTTACTTTTGGGATTACCCTCACACTTGTCATTTCTTCCACAAATTGTTAGTATATTGCAGGAGCACTTGTTATGCCGAATGGTAACATCTGCTAAACAAACAGACCAACTGGAGTATTGCCAACTGTCATCTTGTTGAGTTCTACATCTACTTCCCACTGCGGATGTGTGTCCAATACATCAGTTTTTGTAAAACATTTGCCATATCTAATTTTTTGAAAGAGCTCCTTTGGCCTAGGGATTGGATACTGGTCATTCTTTAAAATCTCCACAGCTTCTTATTGATCCATTTGGCTCAGGTACAGCCACAGTTGTGTAGCTCATTAACTGGGTTTCACTGGCTTCCAGATTCCTTCTTTGTTCAGTCTTTCTTTAACTTTATCCATCATAGCCAATGATATTGGTCAGTGCTTGAAAAATTTTGGTGTGGCTCCTGTCTTCAATTTCATAACTGCTTTGTAGATTTTACATTTGCCTAAGCCAGGCACCAGAAAAGAGATTCAAGGTTGTGGCGTATTTTCTTTTTGGCTTCTTTAAAACTATTTTGACTATTTTGATCCACCATGTTTATAGGCTGTGACTTCCTTTTGCTAATACGAGGTCTGTTTAAAAAATTCTGGAACTTTGTCCACAAAAATTTTCTATGCTTACCTTTTACTTATTGTGCACAATCTGCTTCAAAATAATCTCCTCTACAATTGATGCACTGCTCCCAACACAGTTTCCACTTCCAGAAGCAGTCTTGATACGCCTCTTACTGGATTACGCGAAACGCCATCTGCGAATTTTCTTTTATCTCATCTATCATTGCAAATCTTCATCCTTTCAATGGGGATTTCAACTTTGGAAATAAAAAAAAAGGTCCATAGGGAGCAGGTCTGGAGAGAGCAGAGGATGAGGCAGCGTAGTGATTTCATTTTTTGTGCAGTAGTCACGCACTGATAGCAGTGAATGTGCAGGTGCACAGGGGGACGGAATAACATTGCCATGGGCGGAGCTTGTGTAGTACACATTTCTGCGACTGGGCGTGTATAACGCAACTCATTGCCAGTTCAGTGCCGCCTGTATTGTCGACCTGGCGTATTCTGTTCACCTGCTGTGATTGCTTTCGCTAGCGCTGTTTTGTTCTTGTTTTGTTTTTTATGATGGCAAGTTTAAGTGAACAACGTGCAGCTGTGAAATTTTGTTTTCTACTCGATAAAAATGCTGCTGAAACTGTTTTAATGTTGAAAACAGCTTACCAAGATGACACTATGGGGAAAACTCAAATGTACGAAAGGTTTGCTCTATTTAAAAATGGTGACATGTCAATTGATGCCAAACCTCATTCTGGATGTCCATAAACTGCCCAAATCAATGAAAATATTGAAAAAATTCAAGAGCTTGTGCCCACAGCCCATCGACAGACAATTGATCAAGTGTTAGAGATTAATGGGTTATCTTGGAGCTTGGTTCAGTGAATTTTAACAGAAGATTTGGTAATGAAAAGGATTGCTGCCAAGTTTGTACCTTGGACTCTGACTGACAATCAAAAGGAATGGCGAGGTGAAACATGCAATGCTTTGAAACAACAGCTTGAAACTGATCCAAATTTTCTGTCAAATGTCATTACTGTTGATGAGTCATGGTATGGTTATGACCCAGAAACAAAGCAACAGTCAAGTCAATGGAAGACATCATCGTCATCCCATCCAAAAAAATGTTGTCAAGTCAAATGAAACATCAAAACAATGCTGATTTGCTTTTATGATGCCAAGGGTATAGTTCATTCAGGATTTGTTGCCCCAGGTCAGACCGTCAATGTAACCTTTTATTTGGAAGTTTTAAGAAGATTGCACAGTAGTGTTTATTAAAAAAGACTCAATTTGTGACAGACAGGAAACTGTTTCTTCCACCACGACGACACGCCTGCACACACAACCATCTCTATTACGCAGTTTTTGGCTAAAAATGGTATTGTTCCATTGCCCCATGCACCTTATTCACCTAACCTGGCTCTTTGTGACTTTCTAATTTGTATGCATGAAAAAGGTCATGAAAGGACACTGACTTGACAACATTGAAGAAGTCGAGGAAAAAAACGAGGAAGGAGCTGTCAGCCATATGACTACAAAAACGTTTCGAACAGTGGAAGCACTGATGGGACAACTGTACCCCGCCCCTTTTTTTTTACCCCCTCATAGTAGTTTTTAATTTAGATTTGTTGCCAATAATTGTACATCTTTATCTAGAAGACCATTTTAGTCAAAGGCATCCTTTGTTTTGCAGTTAAAGATATTCTCTGCAGATGATAAATGCACACAGCTCTTACCCCACAGACATGAGCAAACTATATGGCCTGACTGTGGCATATTGCTAGCTTCTACACAGGCAAAGGGAAAGACGGCTGGTGCCAAGAGATCCTGCTCACCAGGCTTTGCACCAGTGTCCTGGATTAAATTCCAAACTTCTGTGCAGCATCTCATGGAATGAGAGCATGTGATACTGTTGATGGTGATCCGACTGAGAGCATGGCAGTCCCCTGGTGTTATTTGATAAGAGTAGCCTGTGTGCTGGCACCATGTTTCACACACTCCCTTCTCTTGTCATCATCCAGCACAAACATAACACCACACTACACACATCCATTCCAGTCGTCTGCACTTGCTCTGTTTCACTTATTCCTCAAAAATGTGAGTCCAGTACCCTAACAACTTACACCTTACTCAGAAAATGAGGCAGTTCTGGAATTAACTGCAACAATTAGCCAGGAATCCAAACAAAAGAGCAAGGCAGGAGGGGAGAGAGAATTACAAAGTTAAATGCTTGTAACAAGAAATTTTTTTTAACCAAAGCAGCTAAAAGTGACAGAGAGTGCAGTTAACAAGTAATAGTTAAGGAAAGGACAAACCGAAAATAGAAGGGGCGGGGGAGGGGGGGGGGGGGGGGGAATGGAGCAAAGGAAAGAAAATAGCCTATATGAAAGGGATGTAGAGGATTGCCATTGATGACAATGACTAAGTGAGATTGGAAAGTAGGTAAACATCAGTGAAGCAGTTGACATTAGTTGAGGGTAAATTAGTTTTTGAAAAGCAGCACATGCTGTAGAGGAAATTGCAATCTGTGAAGACCTGAGCTTTCAGTATTAAGGAGGATGATCCATATAGTGCCCGATTAAGCACCAATGCCATGGCTACTCTGTTGCAGAGTACACATTCATGCTATTTAGAGGGGGGGGGGGGGCATTGCTTGCTGAGCACAGCACTTTGTTAATGTTATGTACATGTCTATATTACTCTAACAATATTATGAAAAGGAAAGTTGCTACTCACCATATAGCGGAGATGCTGAGTCACAGATAGGTACAATAAAAAGACTGTCACAAATATAGCTTTTGGCCAGTAAGGTCTTCATCAAAATTAGATGGCACACACACACACACACACACACACACACACACACACACAGCAGTGTGGCCCAGTTGCCTGAGACTGCAGTCGTGTGTGTGTGTGTGTGTGTGTGTGTGTGTGTGTGTCTGTCATCTAATTTTGACAAAAGCCTTACCATCTGAAAGTTATATTTGTGACAGTCTTTTTATTGTGCCTTTCTGTGATTCAGCATCTTCGCTATATTGTGAATAGCAACTTTCCTTTTCATAATATTGTTACCTCCGTCCTGGTTTTCCATTGTTTGATCTAGATTACTATAGACATTGTCATTTGTCTCCCTGTGACAGTTTTGGTCATATAAAGTGATGATGTTTCTTGAAATCTGGAAGACTCTTGTTGCTTATACGTGGAAAAATAATTGTTGGATTTATTATTTATTCTCTGAGTAGACTGAGAATTTGTAGATCAAAAAGGCAGCTCTTTACACAAAATGGAGCAGTATTTGTTCGATTTTGAAACTACAAAACCCATTATTGACGTGATATAACTTTTAAAGGATGAAAATTATGATAGTAATCTTACTCTTTATAACCTTGTTATTGGTTTAGGGAAGAAAGTTTGATTGTAAACAGCTAAATGTCTGAAGAATAAAATTAAGTTACATGTGTAAAATGATATCAGCTGTTAGTTTTTGAACTCTAACCACTTGTACCACAGAAGTGGATGAGAAGAACCTGTAGTAATTATTTCAGTGTCTGTAATATGGACTTTCCATGTGTTACTTTTAGGTTTAAGTGCAGCTGCGGGAATTGGAGTCGATGATTTGAGGAGGCTTTGCATCTTACGACTGAGTTTTGTGAAGGGTTGGGGTCCAGACTACCCACGCCAGTCCATAAAGGAAACTCCATGCTGGATTGAGGTAATAATGCCCTGTAAAATACAGTTTTCAAAAATCTAGTTTTTGTAATCACTAAGTAATCATCAAGCTCTCTTCCTACAATATATATTGCTTCCATCTTGTTTTCTAACCAGTTCGCTTTGCTTTTGCTAGTTTCTCCCTCACATACATTTGCATAAAGAACCATGGGTTAAGATGGATTATACTTACAGAACCTCTTTCTGTTCTTTTATTTCATGGAGAACAAATTGTTAGTACATGAGGTATGGAGTGTACTATTTGTTTGCTTCGAAGTCCATAGCATATTTGTTGATATTCTTGTTGTTTCTACTTTATCCACCTCAGTCATCTCATATGTTATGTGCATGTTAAACAATACTTTCTGCATTCGACAAGTCACTCTGAACAGAGATGATTGTGAGCATAACTGATGGAGAAGTGTCTGTTTCCTCTTCTGTCAAAGATAAGGTTAGAAATTTTTTTTTTTTTTTAGTAGTTCAACAAAATCTGATACATTAACGTAAGTATCTCACATCATAAAGCTCATTTACAGAAAAATGTCCAAAATAAATTATGTAGGACGTGTCATCATAATACAGTGCAAATAAATAGCTCAAAATATATGAGGGACATTCATTACTTAAGGAAACGAACTGTGTAAGAAACAGTTGGTAGGACGAGTTTTGCACTTTCGTAACCTTAGGGTGGCATTGCTGGGATGAGCTGAGAACAGCTGACAGATAAAAATTGTGTTGCTTATAACCTCAATATTGCATTTAATGGTGACACATCCACTTAGTTTCCAAATTAGTTGAATTACATTCAGTGATCCGTTTTTTGCTTTCCAAAGGTGAAAAACCGCCTAAAATATTTTGTCAAATGATTTTACAATATGGTGAAAGTTGGATGAACTATGGAAATTTTTATAAATAGGTAGAACAGTACAAAAATGGTCTTAACGGGAGTGACTGATGAGCAGCATTCTGGCTTGGCTTCTTGAAGTGTCAGCTTTTTCACTTGAAATTTACATTGATATCATTATTCATGAAGACCGAAGAGTTACAGTTGAACATATAGCAAACACAGTTGTAGTAATTGTTGGCATAGTTCATAATATAATCAATAAGCAGCTCAATTACAGTGAAACAAGTGTGAGGTGGGTCCCAAAATAGTTAACCAACAACGCAAGGAAACAAGACTGTGTGCAGACTTGAAGGACACCAATGAGATGGAAGGTGACCCTTTTCTAAACAAGATTTTAATGTGTGATGATACTTGGGTTCACCATATTGAACCAGAATCCAAAAGATAAAACTTGGAATGGAAGCACACCAGCTCATCTGTCTAAAAGAAATTCAGTTCAAAAGCATCAGCAGGAAAATCATGGATGCCCAAGGTGTCATTTTTTGTGATTATTTCATACAATAAATAGTTTCCGCTACTCAGACATGTTGATGAACAAAGAGCCGGCCAGTGTGGCCAAGCAGTTCTAGGCGCTTAAGTCCAGAACCACGCGACTGCTACAGTCACAGGTTCGAATCCTGCCTCGAGCATGGATGTGTGTGATGTCCTTAGGTTAGTTAGGTTTAAGTAGTTCTAAGTTCTAGGGGAATGATGATCTCTGATGTTAAGTCCCATAGTGCTCAGAGCCATTTGATGAACGAAGTAAAATGAGCAATGAGAGAAAAATACCATGGATCTCAAAGAAAAGGCATGATATTTCTACATGCCGTCACACTGCACAGCTGATCAAGGACACCATTGTGTTGGGAGACATTATACGGAAAAAAGTTCAGCGACGTGAGATGGTCAGAGAAATTGTGGGAAAGTGGCTCAAATAACAAGACCGGTATGGAAGAAAGTAGTTCATAGTTGTGATAAGTGTATTAATATTGGTGGGGATTGCATTGAGAAGTAGTAAAAATCTAATTGTGTAAAAATTCACAGGTATTTTTCTGTATCAGTTTGTCTCTGAATGTCTCTGCTGTATACATACAGGATATACACTATCCGGTCACATTAATGTGATCACCTGTCAAAAGCCTGAATAACTCTCTTTTGCAGCACAGACTGCTGTGAGGCACATGGGAAAAGAATCAACAATGTTCTGGAATATACTGACAGTGATTTTGAGTCATGATGGCTCCAGTGCCATGCCCAGCTGCACTAAGTTTCTCAGTTGAGGATAAATGACACGAAAAGCTCGATTGAGGTGGTCCCACATATTCTCAGTTGTGTTTGAATCTGGGGAGTTTGGTGGCCGGGGGAATAAGATAAACTCACACAAATCAAAATCATTAGACAATATCCAAGTAAAATTATGGAAGCTAGAGATGTCTTCCATATTCCAAATTCAGTTCCCCCAACAATTATATTTCAAAGCTCAGCTAAAACAATTTTATCAACCATTACCAATTACTATATAAACTCTCCATCGTTGTTTTTAAAACCAATTACAAAATTCTTTGATAAATGCAATCTTATTCCGTAAAGCTACAAAACACTGCGTATGGCCTTCAGGTCACAAGTGACAATAAATAAGGAAGAATGAATGACGATGATGTCTTTCATTTTGTTTCCATGAACCTTCATGTATTAATAATGCAGCAACACTTGTTACAGTTTCCTCGTCTCTAGACGTGACATGGCAGACAATATGAAAACAATACAACAAATAGCATTGCAGACAGTGTGAATACACCGAGAAATGTTTGCTGCCAGTATGGACAGAAACAAAATCCAAAATAGATGTGAAACATTGTAGGATATAATGTTCCCAACAGAAGCATGTTTCCAGTGACAGTGTGTACGCAGCTTTACACTTTTTTTCACAGTGGTTAGCACACTGGACTCGCATTCGGGAGGACGACGGTTCTATCCCGTCTCCAGCCATCCTGATTTAGGTTTTCCGTAATTTCCCTAAATTGCTTCAGGCAAATGCCGGGATGGTTCCTTTGAAAGGGCACGGCCGATTTCCTTCCCAATCCTTCCCTAACCCGAGCATGAGCTCCGTCTCTAATGACCTCGTTGTCGACGGGACGTTAAACACTAACCACCACCTTTACACTTTTTTTTTTTTTTTAAACAAATCAGTGATGACGTCACTAGTGGACTTCCAAATGTCAGCTTTTGTGAGTGCTTTTGTATGACTCCTATGTGGACTGCGTGCATTTTGATTATTCATTTCCTTTGTAGTGTGTGACATGTGTGCACAGTATGCCATTTAAAAGCAATGGTGCAATGAAAGCATATCACAAATATGTCACAATTATCATTAAATGTCATTATCAACAAATCAATAGCCTCATTCCTGGTTGTCTTCACAGTGCCACCATGTCACGATTATGTCATTTCCTGCAAAAGATAGTGTGAAATGTGCTCAACGATGTAAGGCTTCAGAAGATATTATGATAACTAATACACAGTACAAAATTCAGATGATTTAGGTGTAATGTAATGGCTAACATTGTGGTTAGCTGAATTAGAGGTTATAAGTTTGCGCAACTTGCTGCATACCATTTCCCCCCCCCCCTTTTCAACTTAGCTTTGCTATCATGTTCTTTAGGATTGTAATACAATATGTTCTGCAATATTTGATTATGGTAAACATTTGTTTCCGGTTAGAAAACGTAGGATGAAACAAATATTTTTCTGTTAATTTCCAAATGTGTGGTGATTTCTGAGTGTGTGGTTGGGCAGGAACCTAAGAGGTGAAACATTGAGCAATAACATTCATATTCTTACTTGTCACAAATATTTTGCATATTGCACAAACACATATTTCCCTAAAGAGTTCTTGCTACAACTTTCCTGTCACTAACAATCCATAAACATCAACTTGATGCTATAGTGATCGACAAATCAATATCCTCATTCCTGGTTGCCTTCACTGCGCCACCACATCACGATTACATCAGTTCTTGCAAAAAAAAACAGTGTGAAATGTACTTGACCCATCATCATTGCACGGTGAAGCTAAATTATGCAAGTTCTGTTGGCTATGCTGATAGTGGATTATGTCAACATTTCCTCTATCACATCTCCCTCTCCGCAGCAGGTCAAAATATTCCCTAACTCTGCCATCACCCACAGTGTGAACCATCTTCTTTTGTGCCACTTATAACTCATTCAGTCACATCAAATGTCAGTAAGAAGAAAACAGGATGAGGTCAAGCGAGACATTGAACAAGAATTTTGAATCAAATAAACTTTACCAGGAATAAAGGTAAAAACAGAAAATTTTTAGCATTGATATTATGAGTTTTTCACTGTTGCTACAATTTGTGGTGTACTATCACAGAGAAAATAAAATGACAGAACGTAAAATTGAAGTCCCACTGTATGAGGTCAGCGTCTTACAACTGCACTGCCTCATTCAGTTGGTCCCTATTGCACAATATTCTTTGATGTAATACTTGCACCAGATAACTCATCATACAGGGTCTATCAAAAAGAACTGTCCACTTTGGCACATCTATATTTCTGAAACTAATAAACATATACAATGAATTTTGTTTTTTCATGAATGGGAAACTGAAAAAAAATTTTTTTCATGCATTTTCATAGGTATTTAATATGCCCCCCTTGAACTGCATGGCATATGTCGGTGTGGAATTCAAATTGTTCCCACACTGCAGCAAGCATGTCTTGAGTGACAGCTTCCACAGTTGCTGTTATGCAATGCCTCAGTTCATTAATTGTTGTTGGTAACAGAGGCACACTGCTGCTACCTAGTGGGAACGATGTAAAACTCAAGAGTTTGCTCTTTCCAACAGTACGTTGTTCACGCACATATCTCAAATAATATAATAGTTATATTTTTTAAATCAGACAATTCTTTTTGATACACCCTGCATAAAACATGGTGTTGCAATGCATCACTGCACACACTAACAACATCCCACTGGTGACTTTTGGACTACAAACACTCTTGTACCCCTTGCACTAACTCCAATCTATTCAGAAAACTGACTACGGGCTTGTAAACATGCAACTATGCCCCATGTGCCTCTTCATGTTCTCCCCTCAGTACACCTGAAAAACTGAGTCAGCATCCCCTCATGATGAGTGAGGTATTGATCTAAGGACAATGACATGGCAGTACTGTCATATCCTTTCGATCATTGGACATGATTTTCTTGTAAAAAGCATTACATTGTGATCACGTTTTGTAATTTGAGAGGGCATTATAGTTTTCCCCGTCATTAACCACTGCTCTTCAGTCCTCAAAATAGATTTTAATTGTGTAGAGTGCATTACTTATGAGGAATATTTTAGTTCCCATTTTAAGCAGATTTATTTCAGTGATCTTTTCATCTCCGTGGACAGTTTATAGTACCATTTTATTCCCTATTAGGAAATACTGTTTTGAGTTTTTTTGTCTGGTTTCCTTGATAAATATAAGTCCAAACTGGCTCTTGTTTCATAATTATGTGTAGAACTATTAATGAAGTACTTAGAACTGTTTTCCACAATATGCACAACACATTGGTAGATGTCCTCACTTGGTGCAATAAGGATACCATTTTTTAAATAGTTCTTTACAGTAAGCCCAACTACAACATCTAATTATTGCTCTTATGGCCCTTTTCTGCAGTTCAAAAACTGTTTCCATGCTTTGTGTGTCTTCGATACCCAGAGAAGAATCGCCTAGCTAAGAATTGTGCATACATAGGAACTGCATGTCACTGCAATACATTGGCTGCTACACACTGATGATAGGATGCTAAGAGCGCAACACGCTGATGACACTATTTTTGTCAGTACCTTTCTGTGTTCATTTCATGATAACTGACTATCAGTATTCATCCCTAAAAACTTTGTGTTTGTTACACAGTATTTAGATTCATCACCTACGCTTAATGTGACAGTTGTTTTCCCTCATTATGCTGAAGTGCATAGTGTTTGTTTTCTTTATATTCAACATAACTTATCATGCACTGCTCAGTCATAAATGTCCTCGAAGGTTTCATTTACTTTTCTTTGCATTTTGGTGTTTTATCAGTGAGCATGATGTTTCTGTCATCAGCAAACACCATGTCTTAAACTGTCTGGAAAGTCATGGATATATATATTAAGAACGGAATTGGACCCTGTATACTACCCTGACGGACACTTGTGTTTATATTTTTCTTGGCCTGACAATTGTTCTACTAAAAATTTGTTACCAGCAGTCATGTAACCTCTCCTGCCGTCTGCACCCACTGTTCCAGGAAAGTCTGGAACCACTCATCTGCTATTCCTATTACACGTAGTGCTTCTAGCTTGTTTAGTAGTATTTTATGGTCAGCAGTGTCTAAAGCCTTGGTAAAGCTTAAGAATATGCCTGTAACATGGTCATCCTTGATAATAGCTTCAAGTACCACTTTTTTGAAATGTGTAACAGCCGGTAATGTACTTCTCCCACTGGAAATCAAGCTGTGCTTCATTAAAAAAGTATTTATTTGTGTAACACATTAGACTATCCTTTATGATTGATTCATTTATTATGTTTGTTAATGGGGCTTGTATGCTGTCTATGCATGCATTCAGAAGATGGCCTGGAGTCTCTTCTATTCCTGCTGACTTCTTATTTTTTTTAAATTTTCCTATGGTCTTCCTGACTGCAAGCTCCATTATGGGAAACATCTGTGTGCTTGTTGTGTACGTCTCTATGAGTCCTACCTGTGTTTTACAAAGATGTTATTGCAACTTCTCCACAATACCAGAGCCCTCAGGGGCTCGGCATTTGTTTGCTGAGTACGGGCTTGGCGACCCCGGGGTTCCTAAGCTGGGGACTGGTAAGTGCCGCCAGTTCTCTGCCACTGTAAGCTCTGGACATGCTTCAGTGACCACCGCACAGTGCGATGGTGGAATTTTGTGTGTCACAGGGAACAGAGATCTTAAACCTCTATAAAAAAAAAATACCCTCAGTCTCAAGGTGTGCTGCGCACTGATGAGATGCATGGCTGTTGAGGTGGAACAGTCATTAGCGGGCAACCTCTGGGAAACCTGCCGCATCTCAGTTGTATAAGGCTTACTCAGGCACTTGGGGCTCTGTCTCAGTGAACCTTTATTTTCCTAGCTGCTTGTGGGGCCGAAATGGATCCTCCGAAATTCTCCTTACCCCCACCCAGCGGAAAGGGTGGGCCACTGGATGGTACCAATGTCCAGTCCAACAAGAGGGCTCGTGTAGCCAGTCCTCCTGATTCAGTCAGTAGTAACAAAATGCATGCTGCTTCGCAGAATGTGTTTCTTATAGTTAAAAGAAAAGAGGGGAGTTTTGACAAAGTTTCACCATTTTACATATAGAAGGGCGTAGAAGGCATTGCTGGCATCTTAAAATCTTTTAATCGCTTGTGAAATGAGACCCTGTTGGTTGAAACATCTTGCTTCCAACAAGTCAAGAACCTTCAGAAAGCACAATGCCTTGGGGAGTTTGCGATAGAAACTGAATTGCACAATAGCTTGAACTACAGCAAAGTTGTTGTGACTTGCAGGGATCTAGTTGACATTTCCCAAGAAGAACTGAAAGCTGAATGGTCCCGGGAAAGCATTGTCGACGTGCAACACATTATGAAACGGGTGGATGGTGCTCTCGTCAAATCAGACTCGTTTATCCTTACTTTTAACAGCACCAAACTACCAGGGCAAGTGAAGGTGGGTTTCATCATCTCAATGTACGGCCTTATTACCCCAATCCAATGTGGTGTATTAAATGCCAGCACTTTGGGCACACTACTGTTGGCTGCAGAGAGGAAGCCACTTGCGGGAAATGTGGGAAAGCCACCCATGAGGGAATTGGTTGCTCCTCTCCTCCAAAGTGTGTCAACTGCTCTGGGGATCACCCTGTGTGGAGCAGGGACTGCAGAGTTTTCCTCGAGGAGCGAAAGGTCCAGGAGATCAAAACCACAAAGCACATCCTGTATGGTGAAGCGAAGAAGTTATACAGGTCCATGTGCAGCCACCCATGTTCGCTGCCTCCTTTTTCTTCCATTCTGAATTGGCCTGTCATGAAAACTGATGCTGCTACACAAAAGGAGGTTGCTACTGTCAGCACTATCACCTGTGTTTATCAATGGACATGTGCTGCTGCAGTTACTTTGAAGCATGCCCCTCCTCCCTGAACTTCAGAAAAGGCCGTGGTTGCTGATATCGTAGCCCTTCCAGCTCCTCCACATGTCAAGTCTTGTGCACCACCCAGCACTGCTACACCCCCACCATTTCTGAGGTTGTGACTCCAAAGCCGCCTCAAACCAAAAAATTGAAATCAAAAGCAAAGACTAACCCACTGAAGGAGACTGCAGAGACTGATGTTGATGTCATTCTCTCTGACGTCTCTCTCGACTCTTCTTCAGAGGCGATGGAGATTGATGACAGACTGGGGCAATCATCTCACCCCAAAACAGAGCCTCCACTGATTGTGGGCTCCTCTTCCTGGCAGAAAGTTAGGATGAATGGGTTCTGGACACTTGTGGAGGAACTGAAACTCATAGCACAGCAATGTCCCCGTGCATGAGTTTACAGGAAACACATTTAAAAACATCTGATGCTCCTGTACTAAGGGGCTATATGCTCTGTCGCAAGGATGACCTGACTGGGGAAAGAGCCAAAGAAGGGGTCGCCATGTTTGTCAATAATGGCCACCACTCGTCTGCTTTCCACCTGGGTACCAACCTGCAAGCAGTTACATGTGAAATTCATTCACATTGGAGGCTTACAGTTTGCTCCCTTTATTTACCTCCTCTGGATGCAGTAGACTTCGATCTTATAGAACAACTCCTTGACCATTTCCCCTCCTGGGAGACTTCAATGCCCATCATGTCCTGTGGGGCTCAACCTCTACTTGCCCTCAGGGTCGAGTTTTGGAGCGCCTCCTGACATCTCAAGTGTTGTGTGCATCCTCAACACTGGTACTCCGACTCATTTCTGTGCTGCTACTTGGATCATTCTTAGCCATCAACCTATCCCTCTGCTCTCCAGCCCAAAACGATTGGGAGGTCATTGATGATCTTCATTCCTGCCTTAGAATGCCGTGACAGCATCCAGGAATGGGTGGATCACATCACACGTATGATCCACCATGATGCTGACCTGACCATGCCAAAGTCTTTCGGCCCACCAAAGTCTTTCGGCCCACTTAAGCGGCAACCTGTACCTTGGTGGACAGAAGAGTGCCATTCAGCCATGTGGGAGAGGTGTGCACCTCTTCAACAGTTTAAATGCCACCCCAAAGCAGACAATCTCACCGCCTTTCGAATTGCGAGAGCCAAGGCTCACCATGTCTTTAAAGACAGCAAAAAACGGTCATCAAAGGAGTTCCTGGTTTTCGTCAACTGTTCCACTTGTTCCACAAAAGTATGGGAAGCCATCCAGAAGATTTCCAGTACATGCAGCCATTTACCAATAGCAGCAGTGCTGAAACAAGGGTGCCTTCAGATGACACCCAGAGACTTTGCTCAGATGCTGACCGAGCATTTTGCACGAACTACTGCCACTGCAAGTCAGGATCCAGTGTTTCATCGCTACCGAGCATCTGTAGAGAGGGAAAAGTTGGACTTCAGGTCCAACGGTTCTGAGGCCTACAACTGCCCTTTCTCCATGTGGGAGCTCGAATCGGCACTGGCTGAGACTTATGACACTGCACCCAGTCACAACCACATCCAGTATGCATGCTTCCACATGTGCCAGCGGTGTTCCAGGAAATCCTCCTCGAATATTTTTATCTAATATGGCAGACAGGCAACTTCCCCAACTCTTGAAAGGAGGCAATTCTGATCCCTCTCCTCAAACCAGGAAAGGACTGCACATGTCCAAGTAGTTATCGGAGTATCACCTTCACGAGCTGTACGGGAAAGACCATGGAGCGAATGGTTAGCAGTCGTCTGGTCTGGCTTTTAGAGACCAGGCAACTCCTTAGCCATTCTCAGTGTGGATTCCGCCGATATCGGTCCACTGTCGACAACCTGGCCCTCCTAGAGGCGGCTACTGAGCAGGCTTTCCTCCATAAGTATCACTGTACTGGCATTTTCTTCAATATAAGTAAGACATATGATACTACTTAGAGACACCGTATACTCATGCAACCGCATCAGTGGGGTTTTTGTCCATTTTCATTCGTTCTTTCCTGTCCTGTTTTTGCACCCTAGTTGGTGCCACACTCTCTGATCAATTTGAGCAGGAGAATGGTGTCCCTCGGGGCAGTGTTTTAAGTGTTACGCTCTTTGCCATAGCCATCAGCAGTATCACATCTATGGTAAGGAGTCCTGTACAGTGCTCCTTATTTGTGGACGATTTTGCTGTTTTCTGCTCCTCCTCCAGTGTTGCAACAGTGGGCCATCAGTTGTAACTTACAGTGCAGCGGTTAGAGGAGTGGGCTGGAAAGACGGGTTTTTTTTGTGTGTGTGTGTGTGTGTGTGTGTGTGTGTGTGTGTGTGTGTGTGTGTGTGTGTCTGCGCGCATTTTAATCGTTCTGGTCGTGTGTGCGCATTTTAATTGTTCTTGTCGTCTTTTTAATTTGCCTGCCTTGAAGGTGGGAAACACCATCCTACATTTTAGAGACACAGTGCAGTTTCTGGGCCTCATTTTTGACTCCAGATTGTCATGATGGTTGCCACACTTGCGGGACTTGAAAGCCCGAACCCTGAAGGTGCTGAACATCCTCAAGTGCCTTAGTCACAGATCTTGGGGAGCGAACAGGGCACGTCTCCTCCAGTTTTTGTGCATTTGCGGCTGGACTACGGGTGCACGGTGTATGGGTCAACGAGGCCGTCTTTTTTTGCGGTTCATTGACACTGCCCACCTTGAGGGGATTTGGCTGGTCACGGGCGCTTATCGAACCATTCCCATACCCAGCCTCTGTGGTGAGGCGGGGGAACCACCAGTTACTATCAGGTGCCAGCTCCTCATGGTGAACTAAGCATGTAAGTTCCTCGCAGCTCCAACTTCACCCGCACATCATACTGTTGTTCATCCACATGTGGAGCACTTTTTTTCCAACTTTCCATAAGCCCGATGCCATTTGGGATCCATGTGCAGCATGTGCTGGAGTCACTCGATCTGGCACCAGTCCAACCCTAAATCCAGGGTTTTAACTGTCTGCCACACTAGTTACTGGAGCGGCCCAGAGTGATTTTAGATTTGGTGGGGTACAGGAGAGATAGCGCTCCTGCTTCTGTTTTTAGTGCGGTATTTTATACCATTTTATCTGTGCACCACAATCGTGTAGCTGTTTTACGGATGGGTCTAACCAGGGTGACTGTGTTGGTTGCTCTCTCATGTTCCCTGATTGTGTCCTCAAGGTCAGACTGCCTCCCGAACTTACCATCTTCGATGCAGAATTATATGTGATCTTGCGGGCACTGGAGCAGATGAGACAGTCTCAAAGTGTTAGATTTCTCATCTGTTCAGGTTCTCTGAGCACCCTTTACTCTTTCCAACATTTGTACCCAGCAGATAAAGTAACCCAGACTATCCAGGACACCCTCCTCCAGCAACAGCGACTGGGGAAGGAGGTGTCTTTCTGCTGGGTACCAGGTCACGTGGGAATTCTGGGGAACAAAAGGACTGATCGAGCAGCCAAGGAGGCATGTCCTGACCATCAGGTCTTTCGGTGTACTATCCCCCTGCACCTGCATGTTCTCACCTTACTGTTGAGGTATAAAGTCCTGTGTCGTTGGGAAGATGAGTAGCTAGAAGTGACCGACAACAAGCTCCATGTCATCAAGCCCACAACTCGGCTGTGCCAAACTTCCTTCCAGCCACGTTGACGGGACGAGGTCCTCCTTACTCTTCTTCGCATTGGCCACAGCCCTATGACGCATGGATTTTGACTCCAGCGAGAGGACCCTTCGATGTGTGGTGCTTGTGGCGTGCAGATCACGGTGCACCACATTTTATTGGACTGCATTTTATTTGCTAACTAGTGGACAGCAGCGGATTTGCCGGCAGATCTGCAGTCTATTTTACGTAATCGTCAAACGAATGTGGTTCACGTTTTAAAGTTTTGTGAATTGTCCCACGTTTTTAATAAGATTTTGGGGAGATGTTTTCAAAGTGTCAACAGGGTGGCTGGCTCACCCAAGTTTTACATTTCCCCGTACTGTTCTTTTAACTCTTCTGTGTTTTTTTTCCCTCTGTTTTAATTTCTTGATTAGCTATCTTGCTTCCTCATTGGTTTTAGTGCATGTGAGAGTGCCTGTGCGATAGTGTGATTGTGTTGTCATTTTGAGTGCATGTGTGTATGGCAGTTTTAGTTCTTACCCACATTCGTTTGTTTTACTAAATGTCAGGGCGCTGATAACCTCGCCGTTGGGCGCCCATAAGATCCCAAAAACACACACACACACACAAAATACCAGAGAAATATGATAGACACTTATAATCTGACCATTCCATACACATACTGGTGCCAGATTATTGAGAGTGTCTTAAATTTAATGTAAACACACAGAGGTTATACTTTATCCAAAGATACATTCATTTTCATAGGAAACTTAGTTCTTGAGTCTGTACATATACAGTAGTATCACTCACTATGAAACACATCCCAAATTTTTATTGTCACAATGATGAGACACGACAGCAGTGTGCTTTATCACACAACAGTTTTACGAGCATTACATCAGTACTGTATTTTTCTGATTGTTGCATAATGTACTGCAGAAAAACATCTGCAGCTTCAGCACCAGCAGTATGAGATATCTTTATGTTCTCTCCTTTTGTGTGCTATTCCTTATCACTTTCATCATAACTTTCTTGTACGTTTTTGATTCTCTCTTTGTCTGTTCTAGCCTAACAATATTGTTGCACAAGAGAATTCATTATTGTTTTCATCGTTCCTGCTTGAGGCTGATTGTGGGCCAGATTACTGAGAGGATGGACTATTGAGGGCCAGAGTAATGACAGTTTAGTGTGTAGTCATTTACAAAAATTTGCCAGTTCTTGATGATTTTCTTTTATTCTACCTCCATCTTTGATTTGTGTGTAATTATACATGAGTTTGCCTTTTCCAGTTTCATGCTTTACAACATCCTGTACTACTTTGCTTTTATTTTTTGTATTACATATTTTTTGTCATTAATTCTTTTTTATTCAGTATTGTCATATTTTTTATAGCTCTAATAGTGTCTAGGAACTGTGGACTACTGTAGCAGTTCTGTGAAAAACTGAGAACATGACTGTCTTCCTTAGATGCTACTTAGAAGTGCCTACTTTAGGAAATGTTTCCTCAAAAAATTAATGTAAACAATGTGCAGAATCTAGAGAAATCAGCATCTGCATTGGTTTACACCTTTAAAAATCAGATTTTTGAGAGAAACTAATTATTTTTCCAGGGTCAACAATACTTGGCCAACAAAATTGGTTGATGTAAGAGAAAGTAACACCACAGCTGTACCTTGAGTATGTCTTTTTTTTTAGTCCTTGTTACTAGTACATGTGGGCCAGCTTTCCTCAGGGGTCTCTACTCAACACCGTGTTGTCGCCAATGCAGTCACATGTACCTCTAGCAGTTTTGTAAAGACCTAATAAATCTGAGTGTCTGGAAAGAATTTCTAATAACTGCAATTATACATCCATTTGCCTTAGCTGCTGATTTGAAATGCCTACTTGAGGAAATGTTGCCTTAAAAATTAATTTAAACAATGTGCAAAATGTAGAGAACTTATCATCTACATTGGTTTACAACTTTAACAATCAAATCTTATTTAACTAATAACTTTTAAAATGTAGATTTTGGAGAGAAACTAATCATTTTCTCAAGCTCAACAATACTTGGCTTTGGTTATGTACATGTGACTGAATTGGAGACAACACGATGTCGAGTAGAGACTCCTGAAGAAAGCTAGCCCACGTGTACTAGTAACAAGAAATCCACAATAAATCACCGAGGAAATCTAATACTCTTTTGGCAGTGGTGGGGCCTAGGCATGGTGGTAATGTGCCGCCAAAACTAGCCGTGTAAGACAATAAAGACATTCTCTGCTGTAGTGGTACTTTCTCTCATATATACATCAGCTGACGTCCCTCGTCCATGCAATAGGATGGACATCCATAAAAAAAACTGGTTGATGGTTGGTTCTGAAAATTAAATTTAAGGTTTTAGATTTTTGTGTAGAGGTGAACTTACGAAATCTTCAAATCAAGCTAGCTCATGAACCAGTTAACTTTATGCAAAATTAATTGCATCACAGTGTTAAAAATAAAAACTCTATAACTATAATAATAGAATGTAACATACTTCAAGAAATGAAATAGTTGACAAACACTAGTATACATGAGGTGCATTTGTGATTTTGCTGTTACAGGGAGGGGGGAAGAATAAAGAAAATTGAGGAGTGGTTGCGGTATGATAGGTTGTCTGAAACGTGCTAGACCTGCAGTAATTTACACTGTCCATAATACTTTGTGTTATTGATTGCTGTTTTCAGTAGTTCTTCACTGTCATCCCCCACTTTCAGATAAGTCAAAAGTTTTCTTTCCACTAAGGACATGGACATCTGATATCTTTCGTCTGACCATTGGGTCTTCATCAAACTGTAGATTCTTTCAGCGAATGAGTTACTGGTAGGGACTGAAAATATGTATGATATAAACTTAAGCAGTTGGGAACGGAAGACATCAATAAATTGTCTGCTGCTTGAAGAAATCCATCCAAATCTCCCTAGTTTTATCAAGTCCAGGATACGCATTACAGAAGTCGCAGAATTCATTGTGTAGCTGATTTTCATGCATGGTGAGATTCAGTTGGTTTGTAACCTTTAAAAAATAATGCCAGTGCAGACAAAATTCTTATTTTTTGTTAAGCAAATTGAACATGTTGTTCTCAGAAAAGTTACAGTTTTAGGACAAATAATCAATGCAATTTGACAAGAAAGATTGTACAACATTTTCAAAACCCCTGCCTCTGTGATCTTGCAATTTGTTCCAGGCTTTCATAAACTTTCATTCTTGTTTTCTGCTCTCCAGCTTGCTCTTAAGGCCCCTTATCATTATGTCCAACTAAACAGAAATAATAGAGCTGTTTTCCAGTTTTCTAATGGCAGTTTTAAATAGGGGCAAAATATGTTGCAGAGAATATAGATAGCATTCAGGAAGTGAATGTTCAGTTTCTTCAGCATCCTGCTCCCCACTTGATGTCGCAAACTGTCAAATCAGTCTTGAACAATCTTTCTTGAAATAAAATACAATTTGATGGCAGACCAGCAGTATACAACTCTGTCAATTGAGGAAGTAGCAAGAGCCATCTTGTATGGCTCTGTCATAAAATTCCCTTAAACTCTGTCTCCACTGTGAAAATTCTCTCAGTGACTGACATTTGATACAGCCCAACCAAATTCACTGTAGATTTTGAGAACTAATGCCTCTTCATCATAACGAAATGTTTTCAAATCATGTTTTACAGTATTACTTACAACAAGGCAGTTGCAGTCAGCCCTCTATACGGATGGACATTCGTTTTTCAGTAAGACGAAAACTGAGTTGTTTTTCCATAGTTCACCAGAGCACTGTCAGCACTGCATGCACATACTTGTTTTAGATGGAAGCAATTAGATTCTGCAATATTCTTTGTTGCATGGAAAATTTCTTTGTGGGTTTCTTTGGAATCTTTATAAAAATCTAGTAATTTCTGGTGTATCCCATGGTTAACACCAAAGAAAGTTATAATTGTTCTTTTTTTATAACTCTGCTGTTGTGCCAGCATACATATTTGTATCTTCTGATAATCCACTACAGCATTTCTTCCTTCAAGGTTTATCAAACACGTGGCAAGGCAATTCACAAACTTTGCTATGATGTCATTTTCTTTCATCAACCATGGTTGAAAATCTCTGATGTCTAACCAGTCTTTGTTGAAAGCTGTATACCTTTTAACTTTCCTTCTCAAAGTTGATGAACTTTCTTCATCATTAGGGATGTTAAAGGTGCTGGCAACTTAGCCACCAAATAATCCCCAATTTAACAGGCAAGTGTGTATTTTTGGATCATATATAGTGGTTGGAGGAGTAAATTCTCACGCAGTTATTTTCTCTTCCTTCACGTGATTTACAGATTAGAGTAAAAGTATGTCCTGAGTCCTTTTAGCTGGGATTCTGGACAGCACTTTAAATTATAGGACAATCCTCCCAAAAACTGGATGTGTAGTAACGCTATTCATGAAATAACAAAGTTCAAGAAGAGTAAAATAACTAGGAGAGCATCAATTAAAGAGAGGCATGCCATATTCATGTATCATTTTGTAGCTTTGGGTCTTTGCTACATGCTCCCACTATATCTTTTACAGAATGTCATTACCCCAAACCACAATAGGGGAAACTTTATGCCTGCAAATTGACACAAGAACGTGCAGTTACTTCATGGTAACAAAAAAAACTAACGTGTCAATCAATTTGTATTTTTTTTTCTTCCAATTATACTAAGCAAGGCAAATGTGACGACAATTAACTTGCTAGCTACAGCAGAACTGTATTCCCCACAATGGGTGACTTGGCAGAGATCTTGGTTCTAGATGACTATTTTTGGCTGTTCAGGAAGCCATTAAATCTCGACAATCACCTTGATGTAATTCTGCTAATGTCTACCATGCAGTGGTTTCTTCACACAAAGAAAGAGGAAGAAATCAGTGGGTGCCACGTCAGCAGAATATGGAGAGGGGGGTAGCAAACAATACTTCCAAGAGGTATACACATTCACGTCTGTTAATATCAACTTTATATTATTTTTTTGTATTTTAATGTCTTCTTGTTGCTATCTTTTGTGGTTTTTCCCTGAACTGCAGTATTTCACAGTATTTCCTTCCCTCACAGTATCTAACTTTTGTAAGGTGCTTTTTGATTCCTGATAGTTTCCCCCTTTACTGTACACTTATTTCCATCCCCATTTGCTTTCTTTTCTACTCCCTCTCATTGTGCTGCTAGGTAAAGATACATAATGTTACTCATTCTGGCCTTAGATGGGCCAATTGAGTGTGATCCACTAGTGTGTCATGCTCTGTCAATGGCGTTATTGGATGCAGAATCAAGGGACACGTGGTTGCCACACTGTCCTTCTATCCACTGTCCGGTTTATTGACATTGGAACTGCTATTATGTAGTTCAATAACACCTCGGTTGGCCTCACAATGCCGAACGCACACAGTTCCAGTCATACCGCCAAGATAAAATACCCGGCAGTACCAAGAATCGAGGCTCGGTCCCCCAAAAGGTATTCAGCTGTGTTGACCAATCAGCTACAGAGATCGACCATTGTGGTGCTATTGGTCTGTATTTTGACTGTCCACTCTCATTTTTTTTTCCCTGCTTGCTTCTTGATTTCTCCACTGCCAATGAAACTTTCTACATATTTCTTTCCTTCACTTTGCAATTCCTCTCATTGCATCAAAAAAAGCTGCTGCAAAAATGTCAAGATCTTTTTTTGTACGATATTTAATTATTTTTATTGAAGAGCTAGCTAGGTTTTCTCTTATATTCAATAATATTCTGGCCCCATTCCCACTTCCCTCCCCAATCTCATCCAGTCACCTACCCCCCTTCACTCTCTCCCTCCAACACCACACTCTCACTTCCCTGTCCCCCACCACCCATTACCTGTTACTACTCCTCGTTATCTCCCATACTACTACTCCCCTCACTCTCTCCCTTTTTCCCTACCTCCCTCACTTCACCCCACTCCTTTCCTCCCCGGCCTCCACCCCTCACTTCTGCCTTCACGCCTTCCCTCCCCTTCATTAACTCCTCCCCATCACTCTATCCCTCTACCCCTCACTCTCCCCCTTACACACATGAGAGAGGGACATTGATTTTTCCTGTGTAGTGTGGGCACTCCTCAGCAGCTAATAAAAGTAATTTATTTCAGGTACACCTGCACAGAGCGTTACAGTTGCTGGACGAGGTTCTACACACGATGCCAATTGATGGACCAAGAGGCATCGAGTGAAAGAGGTTATTGTTCCATGATGTTATGTTACACTGCCCATCTGTATTTATTTTGTACTTTATTACTGTTTCTGAGTACAAGTCAGGATGTATCAGTCGATACAATCCATTCCCTTTGAGACTACACTTAAAGTATTTTATCAAAGCATTTTTACTACTTTTTGATGTTCGTTATGCTGTACAGTCAAGTGTTTATCAGAAATGGCACAAAGTTTCGTTCAGGATGGAAGTTTGATATTTAAACAGACGTGTGCCAAATTGTAATGCAGTTTAAACATTACATATAGGTGCAGAGAATCTTTGTGGTAGAATCTGTGCTGACTGGCAACTACAGCTCCCTTCTATCAGCCTAAATAGAAGAGCAGTCTTTGTAACGAGGCATGTATGTGCAATCTAGCACATTGTATAAAATGAAGGTAACCACTTAAACATTGTAGTTTATAGGAAACAATGCTGGCAGCAAAGGATTTTGTGAGGTGAAAATGCAAGGAAATCATTAATGTTGGAGCTGTTTTGCAAAATAAATATAAGGATATTGTGATGTAATGCTCTTGGGAACAAGTGACAGCATTTGAATGAGGGTGTTTCCCTGTTTTTAATATATGATAAGGTCTGGTGGGCAGTGGATCACGTCCACAGACAGAGAAATGTAATTCCTGTCAGATTTGTTGACCAGAGCAAGAGTCGAGTGTAGGAACTCTGTGAAATGTGAATCTTCACAGTAGTTTGTATTTAGGTAAGAGCTGTGTGTGTCTCCAAGAAGATAGTTGCATAATGGAAGTAGAGTTCAGTTGTAATAAGATGCAACTTCGAAATAAATGAGTGAGTGATCCTTTCTGCAAAAGACAGATGTTAAAGCTTGTGTGTCTACTGTTGTGAGATTTTCTTCAACTGATTTTTAATCAGTGGAGGCTTTTTATAGAAGTGGAAAGTACATGTCTCCTTCGTGAAACCAGAAGAAAAGCATGAAAGACATATGCTAATATTGTATACCTAGCTTGGATTCATAAAAGTAATAAGTTTCACAGAATCTAAGGTAAATGTATGGAAAAGTGACTGCTATTACAAAAGCCTGATGAATTAATTTAGTTCAAATGTTTGTATTTGCTGCATGTGACCCTGATAGTGTGGCATCAAGTCAGTTTTCAGTAAAGATTTAGTATGCATTGACTTTTTAGTTTGTTTCTTTACACACATTTGTAGATAATATAAAAATTGTGACTGCCTCTAATGGCATTATCATGGACAGTGATAAATGAAATAGTCTCAGTATGATGTAAGGTTGTTAAATTGGTTTCATTGTTCCTGATAGGCAAGTAGGTGGTCATTCCCTGCTGTATATTATGGTTCCCAGCATGCTCCTTCCTTTATGAAGATTCTTTAGTTGTTGTATTAAGTCTTGCTATGTAAATCAGTCATAACTGAAAGAGCTATTTGCTTGCTTTTATAATTTTTTTATCCTAATGCCTGCCCTGCTTTTTGATGCATATGTTAGCCTCAACAGGCCTAACCTATTCCCGAAGCATTTGATTTTGTTATCTTTTGGCATGAGTCACATAGTTTCAAGTCATTGGTAGTATGTCATTCTGTCATAGCTGATGGACTCTGAGAAGGTTGTGCCACACATTTACTAACAGCAACTTGTACATCGAGGAACATGACCATGGGATTATAGTTCCTAAACTAATCAAATGTATTAAAAGCTTAGAGTGGTGGATGATTGAGATTCTATGTAGCAGGTTATGTACGTGACTAAGAGCACTGCTTAAGAAATTGTGTGAATGTGATACTGAATGCATTTGGAAGTGGACTGTATTTTTTGCCCAATCAGTAATATTATTCAGTTAATGCACCTTGCTGACAGTGAAAAATACACATAACTGATAATGTAAATATTACTCATGTGGATAAACTGGTATAATTGTGAACATAAGAACTATATGGAATCCTCATGCATTCAGAAGATTTCTGTGTATGTCAGTGGATGTTAACAAAAAATTTATGTTCTTAGAGCATTGCAATCATTTATGTAATGCTAGAAATGAAAGAAACATGTCTTCATGAAAAGCTTTAGCATCTTGCTGCTGAAGAGCAAACTTGCACCTATTTCTACTGAGATGTTTTACTTTGTATGTGAAAGAAAATAAATTTTATCTTAAGAAATCACTGTGATTAATTGTTTCGTAATTTCAAAAAAAATATTTCTACTTGTTCACATTAATTTCAGGAACTCTTTTAGGGTGCTGTTTCCCATTATATAGAGTATCACCAATCCACTCAGGTATTATGTATAATTCCCCTGTTGATCTTCAGTTGTTTGCTAGTAGTACTATATTGATAGTTTTTTTGTCGTGCATTTGTAACTGAATGAATGCCGTTTATATTCTGCTTTAATTTATCAATAAGCTTCTTCAGTAACAAAGTTGTCTTGCACTTGCGTGTCTGCCTTACAGCTAGTAAAGCTATTACTTCGACCACTATAAATGTTTTTCACCACAGTGCACAGACTTATGTACATATTTCAGCACAGCATTAAAAACATAAAAACAAGTATTTCTCCACAAGTAAGAGCAGGCACACATGTAAGCAAAGTTAAACATTTTCCCATTGAAAATGCTTTTTGAGAAATTGAGTTGAAACACACTTGGAAAAAAATATATATTGAATGTATTCATGATGAAATAGTTCATAGGTGAACTATTTTGGCACGAATCACAATTATTAACATAGTCTGCTATTTTGGTCCATTTTATCGCTTTCTTTTGCAAACATCGTAATTGTATTGGAAGGAAATTGACATGTAATTCTATGCTATCCTTTCTATGAGATTTTCGTGCTTCATATACTGTACTGGAGAAGAATTTCTAGAAAATAGCCACTTTAACTATTAAGGCTGCGCTAATTTGCTAATTTACGTAAGTTATTGACATCACAGTATGATCGATAATTTATTCTTTACCACTGATATGCACACTGATACACAAAGTGGGTATTTACTGGTGTTTTGAGAAAAAAAAAGTGGTATATGGAATATTACTTAAGAAAAAGCTTTGACGACGACTTAAAACTCTGTTCAGTCAGTATGGTTCCACAGGAAATGTACTTTGACAATAATAGGAGACTGAATGAGAGAAATTGTAGATATTGCTAGATATTATTTCCATTTTAATTTTTGTATGATAGTTGCCCATTTAAATGGATGAAGAAATGAAAAGAAATGTCCTGTGGCTAGGGCCTCCCGTCAGGTAGGCCGGTCCCTTGGTGCAATTCTTTTGAGGTGATGCCGCTTCAGTGACTTGCGCGTTGATGGAGATGAGATGATGATAATTAGGACAACACAACACCCAGTCCCTGAGTGGAGAAAATCTCCGACCCAACCGGGAATCGAACCCAGGCCCCTTAGCATGGCAGTCTGTTGCACTGACCACGCAGCTATAGGGGCGGACTGCATGAAAAAAATCTGCATCCTCCACTGGATGGATATAATTAAGGTTTGTATTAATATATCAGTAACAGTTCTCTTTGTTTGAGTAGGGATTTTATGACTACTGACTGGTGTGCAATAAATGACACAGCCTTAGACAAAGAAGAGACTAGTCAACGTTCTTTTCAAATTAGAGAGTTGGTTATATGCATTTAGTATATGTGCAAGAATAGTAAAGACAAAGAATTAATCGCAAACTATTTTTTATTGACTGTCTGATTTAGTGTTACAATATGATCAGAATACATCACAAATGTTTCAAAATGCTCTTTCATGGCACAGCTTTCAAAGAGTGATTCAACACAAATCTGCGAGGCCTGGTATTTACCGCAAATTTTTGTATCTATAACTGTTCCCCCATTTCCTTTTACTGGCTGCCAAATAGTCCAGTTGAAGGAAAATTACGGGGCAATATACATGTAAATTCCCTACAAAAAAGGGTACTGCTCATTCTTTCTGTAGAACTAATAGTTTTCATGTTGCAGGAGATGGAAGAACACAGTTAATTAAAAATATTTTTTTAATGGCATAAAACGGTTGCTTATTGTTAAATGAAGTAGGCTGAGAACAGATATTAAAAAATGGTTCAAATGGCTCTGAGCACTATGTGACTTAACTTCTGAGGTCATCAGTCGCCTAGAACTTAGAACTAATTAAACCTAACTAACCTAAGGACATCACACACATCCATGCCCGAGGCAGGATTCGAACCTGCGACCGTAGCGGTCGCTCGGCTCCAGACTGCAGTGCCTAGAACCACACGGCCACTCCGGCCGGCAGATATTAAATATATGTACCACATCTAAGCGCAGTAGAAACCATTGAAGGGATAAATTGCGTTCTGGGTGTGTAACAGGATGATAGATGTATGAGGGAAGTCAGGTAGCCGGATTGTGCTCATGCACTTCCCTCCTCCATACGTCTGCAAGCTGATGTGAGCAGTCAAGTCCCCACTTTCTCTGTTCCACTACATTACAAGAAGCAATTACAGGGTGTTTCACAACATTACACTGACCCTCCGCAGTGTGCCTTATGATTCACTGGTGACACATTGTGCAGATATGCCCTGAGCGTGTTTTTCCACAAAATGCATTAACACTCACGGAATACAGATGCGAGTTTCAAAGTATATTATCACAAGAAATATATGGACAGAATCTATATAAATCTCTGCACACTGTTCTACACTGCAGCAGAAATTAATTCTTAGTTTTTCTGTACAGCAGTTGTAACATTCTTGTGGGAAAGGCAACTTCCCCCACTGGGAGTGCTGCTCCCTTTTCAGTTTACAGACCCAGGATGCCTCGCCACCAGTTCCAGTCCAGTCCTCTCATGCGAGTAGACAAAATGACTTGACTTAACCAGTGTTCATATGGTGGAACTATTTGCAGTTCATTAAGTGAGTAATTATTATCAGTTGTTAAGTGAGCTGTATGTAAAACAGGTAGTGCAATGTTGTCAGTGAACTTTGTAGTGTTGGTGAAAAGGATGGGAATGATAAATGTAGTACATTGCCACTATATCACTGGCAGAATATTGTACATCAAGGTAAATGTGTTTTAGTCAGCTGGTGGTGAATAGTGAATGACCAAAAAGGCCGGCCGGTGTGGCCGAGTGGTTCTAGCACTACAGTCTGGAACCGCGTGACCGCTATGGTCGCAGGTTCGAATCCTGCCTCGGGCATGGATGTGTGTGATGTCTTTAGTTTAGTTAGATTTAAGTAGTTCTAAGTTCTACGGGACTGATGACCTCAGAAGTTAAGTCCCATAGTGCTCAGAGCCATTTTTTTGACCAAAAAGTTACTGCAATTCTTTCTTCGCTGTTTATGTTACTGGTAGATTCAGGAACTGCTCAGGATTGTAGAGTGGGCTGCACTGAGAGGAGCAGCTTAACACATGCTCACAGTAAGTCTTGCAACTTCTGTTAAAATATACACTGTGTGATCAAAAGTATCCAGACACCTGCCTGAAAATGACTTAAAAGTCTGTGGCCCCCTCCAGTGGTAATACTGGAATTCAATATAGTGTTGGCCTACCCTTAGCCCTGATGACAGCATACACTCTCGTAGGCATACATTCAGTCAGGTGGGTTTCTTGGGGAATGGCAGCCCATTCTTCACGGAGTGCTGCACTGAGGAGAGTTATCGTTGTCGGTCGGTGAGGCCTGGCACGAAGTCGGCATTCCAAAACATCCCAAAGATGTTCTATGGGATTCAGGTCAGGACTCCATACAGGCCAGTCCATTACAGGGATGTAATTGTCGTGTAAGCACTCCGATTCAGGCCATGCATTATGAATGATGCTCGATCATGTTGAAAGATGCAGTCGCCATCCAAGAATTGTTCTTCAACAGTGGGAAGCAAGAAAGTGCTTAAAACATCAATGTAGGCCTGTGCTGTGATAGTGCCACACAAAACAAGGGGGTGCAAGCCCCCTCCATGAAAAACACCACCACCTTCGAATTTTACTGTTGGTACTACACACGCTGGCAGATGACATTCACCGGGCATTCGCCATACCCACACCCTGCCGTCGGATCTCCACATTGTGTAACATGATTCGTCACTTCACACGTTTTTCCACTGTTCAGTCGACCAATGTTTACACTCCTTACACCAAGTGAGGCGTCGTTTAACATTTACCGGCGTGATGTGTGGCTTATGAGCAGCCACTTGACCATGAAATCCAAGTTTTCTCACCTTCCGCCTAACTGTCATAGTACTTGGAGTGGATCCCTGACACAGTTTGGAATTACTGTATGATGATCTGGATAGATGTCTGCCTATTACACATTACAACCCTCTTCATCTGTCAGCAGTCTCTGTCAGTCAACAGACAAGGTCAGCCTGCACGCTTTCGTACTGTACATGTCCCTTCACATTTCCACTTCACTATCACATCGGAAACGGTGGACCTAGGGATGTTTAGGAGTGTGGAAATATCATGTACAGACATATGACAAGTGACACCCAATCACCTGACCACGTTCGAAGTCCATGAGCTCTGCAGAGTGCCCCATTCTGCTTTCTCACGATGTCTAATGACTACTGAGATCGCTGATATGGGATACCTGGCAGTAGGTGGCAGAACAATGCACCTAATATGAAAACCATATGTTTTTGGGGGAGTCCAGATACTTTTGATCACATAGTGTTTGTAGCTGCATAACACCTAGGTCACCTAGTGACCCACATCTGCTGCAGAGGGAGCCAATTTAAGCCCCTGGGTCTTTTCAGATGTTCAGAGGGCTGAGAGAGGAGAGATGAATTTGGTGCTGCTCATGCCGCGAAAAGTATTCCAGCCACTGATGGTGGAGACAATGAAATCAATATTCTCAAATACATATTGACACATGTTACATGTGAGGCATGGTTCTTCAGGGTGGTGCACACTTAATAAACTGAAAATAACTCCACTATATAGGGAAATTCATAAAGATATGCAAATATTTTAACATGTTATTCTACAAGTAAAACTAAAAAAAAAAGAAAAACATTCATATAAGCAAAGGTCCACAAAGTTTAGTTACGGAGTTACAGCTAATAAAAGATTTTGCCTGAAATTTAGCAACTTCACTAATATGAAGCCATCACAAAACTGTACGAGGTTAAAGCAATGAATGTTTTCCATATTTTGTTGTTGTTATTGGTCTGGTGAATCTAATGAAACATGTCCCAGACATGTATCTGCAGTAGTTTTCCAGAACACCTGGGGAAGCAGAGATTATTATACAAGTAAATTTGTTTACTTTCCATTAACAATGTAGAAATGTTTACGTCATTGTTGGCAACCATTAATGAGTTGTTTCCTAACCTTGAAAGAAGTTAGTTTTCTGTATTGTTCAATTAACGAACATAACAACAAGTGTATTTAAGTGAAACCACATAGTAACTGTTGTAGTTTGTATATTATTTATGAAATAGGGATGCCTTTCAAATTTACGACACAGGAATATGTCTATATGGTGTTTATGGCAAATTTGGTGGTAATTCGATGGCTGCAGTTAATGAATATCATGTACGTTATCAAACTCGGAGGATTCCGAATACCAAACCAATGTTACACATTCTCTACCTAGCATTCATAATCAGTAAGAGCTTGATATGTGAAGAAGATGATGATGATGATATTGTGGATGCTGTTCAACATAGCCTGGGTACCAGTACATGACAGATCACTCAATGATTAGGCATTTCACAATCTAAGGTATAGCATACACTGAAGTACAATAATCTGTATCCTTACCATTAACAAAAACTGTATCATTTACATTTGGGAGATCCTGCCCTTTGCTTGGAGTTGTGCAACTGGTTAAATACTAATTGGCAGTTACACAAATACATTTTATTTACTGATGAGGCACAGTTTACTCAAGGTGGTATAAACAATTCACACAACGAGCAGTGGTAAGGTCTGAAGGAAACCCACATGCAACAGTGCAACGCAATTTCCAGCAACGATTTAACATAAATGTTTGGTGTGGTATAATCCACACACACTTTGTTGGGCCAGTCATTTTCCTAGGGCGTCTATACCAACACTGTCACTACACATTTAAATGAACATTTTCACCAGAAATGGATTTGTCATAATGCTACACATCTGTGGCCACCCGGATCACCCAATTTGACATCAATGTATCTTTGTGTATGGGGATGGATGAAAGACATAGTTTATGGGGACAAAGTCAATACACGTGAGGCATTACTTGCTTGCATTATGAATGCAAATTGATGAAATTAAGAATAACCCTGTGAAACTGAAACGAGCAACAAAATCAGTTCACACACATGCAGCTAAATGCATTGAACACACAGTAGAGACCTTTTTGAACATTTATTGTGAAATCGTATGTGCACTGTACAACTTCCTTAACAATGAGTTTTATTTTTTCCGGTTTAACATGAATTCACATGTACTATGGTATTAATAAAAGCAGTTATCTGACACATTCATACAGTTTCAGTTAACATTATTACCATCATTCTTCCAAAAATTAAATTCTCTACAACTTCTGTTGAAAACTTTGTGCAATTGTCTGGAATTTAAAATAGAAATTGGGCCAAGTAATTAATAAATTTAAAATGTTACAAAATTACATCTTTGCTTCTCTGAATATTCTGGAAAACTACTGCAGATACACATCTGGGACATATTTTATTAGATTCACTAGATCAATAACAACAAAATAAATGGAAATCATGCTTTATTTTAACCTTGTAAGTTTTGTGATGGCTTCATATAAGCAAAGTTAGTAAATTTCAGCCAAAGTCTGTTGTTAGCTGTAACTAAGCATTTGTGGACCTATGAACTTTTTTCATTAGTTTTACTTGTAAAATAACATATTAAAATATTTGCATATCTTCATGAATCACCCTGTATACAATACGAACTGTCTATTCATGAAAGATAACTGGATATGAAATGCTGGGGAGGTATAGTGGGTCTGTAAACTGAAAAGGAAGCAGCACTTGTAGTGGGAGAACACACCTCTCCCGGAAGAACACTACAACTGCTTCACAGAATGACTCAGAATTAATTTTTCCTCTATCAGTGTAAAACAGGGTGGAGATTTACTTAGGTTTTGTCCATATGCATTTTTATCATTATTAGTAACACCTATCTGTATTCCATGTAGTGTTAGCCATTGATTCATAAGAAGTGCAGAGGAGGATTGATATAACTTTTGGAACACTCTGTAGTTGCTTCTTGTGACATAGTGGGGTAGAGAGAGTAGGACTCGCCTATTCACTCTTCAGTTTGCAGACCTATGAAGAAGGGAAGTGCACGACCCCAATCAAGTGACCTGCTTTCCCTCAGACACCTATCCTTCACTCACCTGTCACACACTCAAAAACACAATTTATGCCTTTAAAATATTTCTACTTAACTTCGTTTAAAAGTGACCCTCAATTTTATGCCATTAAAACACTACTTTTAATAATCAGCAATTTTTCCATCTCCTGCAGTGCACAAACTATTAGTCTTAGAGAAAAAATGAACTACACTTTTTTCTTGTAAGAAATTTAATATAGATTAATTTCATACTGTGAAACATTTTCACTAGCTGCTGCGGTTTTGGAGTTACTCAATAAAAACAAAATGACCATTAAACTGCACGCCGCTCCCCACCCCGTTCACACTCCAACATTCAGGATTTTTGGTTCATTGTTCATAACACTCATTCCTATGACTTTACAAAAATTTGTGACTACATGGGCTAATTAGCTTGTGCACATCTACATGTATGCATTTGATTTCAGTGATGACAAACATAACATGTTGGCTGATTTTCCATTTGCCCTTTTTATTTTCCTGTATTGATATTAAAGTTTTTATCCAATTTATGCAAGAGGTTTCATTCAACATGTAGTTTTTTTATTCACTAGTAACTGTTTCAGCTGTGACCTATTATACTCGGAAGCTCTGTCTTGAGGAAGAATTTACCCATTGAGAACCATTCCCATGCAGATCATGTTACTTTGACATGACCAAGAAAGAGGTTGTGCATCACTGACAACCCCATGTCAACAATTCTCTTTCTCCTAAGTAATGATCCAAGTTCTGCATTAACACATTTGACAAAAAGCTTCATCCAACACTTGTTCACTCAAAGAGGGACACAATCTTCATAGCAATGTGAGGAGCATTCTCATATATTCAGACTGTTTCCTGGAATCCCAAATAAAATTTGTTGCTCATAATTGATTACAAAATAGGGAAAACAGCTAAATTCTTTGATAGAATACAGTGTATTTGACATGTTAACATCATCCTTGTAATAGAAGTTTACTGTAGTTTTGTCAAGCAATGAAAAGACCATATGACATCCAGAAATGAACAGGCTGTTCAACTTTTTTGCAAAGGGTAGTTGGGAGAAGGATGCATAATAAGAGCACCTATTCTAACAAGTGTACAGAACATGCACGTGCATAAGCTGTAAAACTGATTGGCCTGTTAGTCACGCCCCCACCCCCCACCCCCCTTAGAAGAGCCAACTGATCACTTTAGACGACTGTAGATGTAGAACTGGTACAGGCAGTCACTGACATTAAGTCAAGGCAGTGAAGTGGTGTGCATGTCTTAGTTAATTATATGGAATGAGCACACTAATATGTTTCTACGTGAACATGTGATGGAACAGCAGAAAGAAGCTACCGGTATCATTTTGGATGTGCCCTTATCAACACTGCTAAGAAGTTGCTTGATTTGTTGGTGTATCAATGTGTACTGTTCCAGGTGTCAACAAGGAATGGTATACAACTTACAGCTGTATATAATCAGTGTAAAAACAATACCTGTAAAAGGTCCTAACAGATAGGGACTGAAGACAAGTGCCATGCCTTGTCAGTGACAATTGGTTTCAAACCTGGCAGCAGCTGCTGCAGGTCCATTTCAACAAGTTTCTGATAAAGCATTCAAAAGGGAAATGATTGCATTGGACATTTGGGGTAGGATACTGAACAAAAGATTGTTACTTACAGCAGCACACAAAGCTCCATGTCTTCATTGGGGCAAACAGCATTAAAAATGGAGAGTAGTCCACTGAAGGCAAGTAGTACAACACAAAGATTCGTGATTTTTACCTCTTTTCAAATGATGTAAGGCACTGAGTGTTCCAGTGGCCAACTGAGGCATTTAACCTGTATGGAGCATGTCGTTTAAGTCGGGATTGGTTATATGATGTTTTCTGGGTGTTTTTTCTACCGTGAGTTGTGCCCATTCACTCAGGTGTTACCCTTAACATGAACCGGAGTATTTATTTTAAAATTTCTGGTGACCAAATGTTGCCTTTTCTTCTACATCTTCATGATGACTATTCTGTTGATGCTCCCATTTTTCAAGATGAAAACAGCTGTGTTCACAGGGCTGCATGCATATGTTAGTCAGGCACCCTAATGCACCTCAACTGGCAAACTAAATCACTCTATCACAATCCCATGAAAAATATTGGGGACTGTCTGGAACAGCAGGTGAAATGTTTCAGTCAACATCCCCACTCTACAGGATCTAATTATCAGTTGTGGTTTCAGTTGGATATAACATACCTGAAGAAATTTGTGGACTCTCTTCTGTGCCAAACTGAGGCCACCATCCAGGCAGGAGGCAGCATTAGACATTATTAGTGCAGTGTATCCTGGAAATAACTACTTTTTGACAGTGCACTAATTTTTGTTTGTGCTGAATATTCGCCAGTGTAAAGTTGTTGTAATCTGACATAACAACATGCAGGGCAGTACTGACTATGAGTTGGTATTGTTTAAGCCATACAGTAGTGACTAGCAAGCGTGCCTTCGTGTAAGATGTATGTGTACCTGTACACTCGTTACATTTATCAGATGGTAGAGGCCACAATAATATTTACGTATTTTATCAAATGCTAAACGTGAAAAGTGTGGCTTATTGACATTTACATGTTAATAATTCAGCATATTTGTGACTTAACACATTTCTTGCGATCAATAAAATCTGTACCTGATTGTGATTGGTACCCATCCTCTAACATAACAACCGGGTTCCTTTCTGACCAGAATTATATTAACTAAATTAAAGATGTTTATCAACTGTGACTATGAAGATACTGGAGAAGAATAAGATAGCAACTTTACACCACCCAGGAAAAAGTGCAGGGTTCTATTAACAAAAAATCAAGCCAATCACATATCTGGAAAGATAATATCTATGATTGTATCTTCGTTAGTAGTCAACAATGAAGTACAGTGTCAAGCTCCTTCCAGCACATGATGCAGGGAAATTAGCTCTTCAAAATTATAAATGACACAAATTCAAGTTCTTTATGCTGACTTCTTGTTGACGAATGACAATGATGGTAAAAAATTTTAAAAGAAGGGGATGGCTGGTTCCATGGCAGGACTTCACTGTTCACTGTTGTTTTCGAAAAAAAATCTGTCAAGGGTATGAAAAATTATGTTTGACAGCATTTCAGCTTCTTGAAAGTCTGACAATTACAAGAATTATAAGCTCCACAGTCACAGAGCAGACAAAAAACAAGCAATTCTTCAGTGTACAGCCTAACCTAACTTAATATCTACAGCATTTTTGTGGGTGGGTTGTAATTTTTTATGTTGTTAACCACTGTGAAACATGTGGAGATCATAAAAATGTACTGTTTGTTGTTATAAACCAGTGTTTACCAGAATACATAAGCAGTTCCATGTGCCGTACCATAATGTGTAATTTCGCAAGGCAGCTTACCATTATTCCCTTAGCAAGGAGGTACAGTACTTAAATAAGTGAACTCACCACATGAGGAGTAAGGTTCGAATTCCCATCTGGCCATCCAGATTTAGGTTTTCCATGGCTTCACCAAAATGTTTAAGGTAAATGCAGGGATTGTTACTTTGAAAAGTAAACATGCCAATTTTCTTTTCCCATCTTTGCATATTTTGAGCTTGAGCTCCATGTCCACTATCATCATCTTGACAGACTGTTAACCTCAATTTTAAATTTAAAACATGAAGTCTATATGAGTCTGTGATCATTTTATTTTTAGCACTTTTATTTTCACAAGTCCGTCTTAATCATATAGATTTCTTTACACTTTATGACTGGTTTCAGCTTATCGCCATCTTCAGATCATTAAATCACACATGTTTAACTTGATGATGATTTATATCAGACTATTTTAACGATCTGAAGATGGCGATAAGCCGAAACCGGTCATAAAGTGTGAAGACCTTTTAGGCTGCCATAGAGTTAAAACTTCAAAACTTAGCAGAAATACAGTATAGCTACAGTAATTGCAACACAATATTTGTGGATTGAGACTGAAGAGGAGTTTTTCATATGTTTATGCAGTACATACAGCACTACCATGCCAGCAAAATGTAAAAACTTTTAGTAAGTGAATAAAGAAGAAGCAACAATGTAAATTGTTCAGTAATGTCAAACATGGTTTTGGACAATAAATGAGATGAAATGTTGAGCATGTTCAAAACTACCTGTAAGTTCTGTACAGTATAACACATCTTTGTTCCAGTTACTGTATTACAAACATTAATAAATGGAAAGACAGTATTCTGAACATAATTTCATGAAGCCCTGTATGTTTTCCTATGTTTCTTTTTTAAAATGCTGTACAAATATGATAAACTTTACCTAAAACATTGAAAACATGCAACATACATAACCACAAAACATCAATAATAAATACACTATTATTCCACTTCTATACTTTGAAATAATATGTATAGGAATTTTCTAGTTTCCTACAATCACAGCAAAACAACTGTTTATTTTTGTAAAGCTTACACTGCACTGAGAGCCTCATTAAGTGATGGTACAACAAACTGTTGTTCTTGTTTGCATTGACCACGTGATGGTTTCAATGACTTGCAAGAATTTCACTGTTGCCAGCATTCTCAAAAATTTTAGAAAAAGTAACCATCTTACCTCAAATAACATACTGTCAAAGTCACAGTTTGGATTTCTAAAGGGTTCTGATATTGAGAAGGCTATCTACACTTAACAGGGAAAATGTGCTGAATTCATGAGTCAAAAAATTGCAGGCAACTGGTATATTCTGTGATCTGTCAAAGGCATTTGACTGTGCAAATCACAATATCCTTTTAAATAAATTAGAATATTATAGTGTAACAGGAAATGCTGCAAAATGGTTCAAATCTTATATCTCTGGCAGGAAACAAAGGGTGTTATTAGGAAAGACACATGGATCAAGCTATCAGGCATTATCCAACTCGGAACTAATTGCGTGTGGGGTCCCACAAGGTTCCATTTTGGGGCCCTTGCTTTTTCTTGTGTATATCAATGACCTTTCATCAGTGACATTACCAGAGGCCAAGTTCGTTTTGTTTGCCAATGATACAAACAGCAATAAATAGCAAATCAAGTGTATTCTTAGAAAGATCAGCTAATAAAATATTTGTGGACAGTAATCACTGGTTCCTAGCCAATTCTTTGTCACTAAACATTGAAAAAACACACTACATGCAGTTCAGAAGTTATAAGGGGTGTCCCACGAGTATATTCCTAACATATGATGACAAGCAGATAGAAGAAGTGGACAGTGTTAAATTCTTGGGATTACAAGTTGATAACAAATTCAACTAGGAGGAGCACACCACAGAACTGCTTAAGTGTCTTAACAAATCTCTATTTGCAATGCGAATTATGTCAGACATGTTGTTGTTGTTGTGGTCTTCAGTCCTGAGACTGGTTTGATGCAGCTCTCCGTGCTACTCTATCCTGTGCAAGCTTCTTCATCTCCCAGTACATACTGCAGCCTACATCCTTCTGGATCTGCTTGGTGTATTCATCTCTTGGACTCCCTCTTCGGTTTTTACCCTCCACACTGCCCTCCAACACTAAATTGGTGATCCCTCGATGTCTCAGAACATGTCCTACCAACCGATCGCTTCTTCTAGTCAAGTTGTGCCACAGGCTCCTATTCTCCCAAATTCTATTCAATACCTCCTCATTCGTTATGTGATCTACCCATCTAATCTTCAGCATTCTTCTGTAGCACCACATTTCAAAAGCTTCTATTCTCTTCTTGTCCAAACTATTTATCATCCATGTTTCACTTCCATACATGGCTACACTCCATACATATACTTTCTGAAACGACTTCCTGACACTTAAATCTATACCCGACGTTAACAAATTTCTCTTCTTCAGAAACGCTTTCCTTGCCATTGCCAGTCTACATTTTATATCCTCTCTACTTTGACCTTCATCAGTTATTTTGCTCCCCAAATAGCATAACTCCTTTACTACTTTAAGTGTCTCATTTCCTAATCTAATTCCCTCAGCATCACCCGACTTAATTCGACTACATTCCATTATCCTTGTTTTGCTTTTGTTGATGTTCATCTCATACCCTCCATTCAAGACACTGTCCATTCCGTTCAACTGCTCTTCCAAGTCCTTTGCTGTCTCTGACAGAATTACAATGTCATCGGCGAACCTCAAAGTTTTTATTTCTTCTCCATGGATTTTAATACCTACTCCGAACTTTTCTTTTGTTTCCTTTACTGCTTGCTCAATATACAGATCGAATAACATCGGGGACAGGCTACAACCCTGTCTCACTCCCTTCCCAACCACTGCTTCCCTTTCATACCCCTCGACTCTTATAACTGCCATCTGATTTCTGTACAAATTGTAAATAGCCTTTCGCTCCCTGTATTTTATACCTGCCACCTTCAGAATTTGAAAGAGAGTATTCCAGTCAACATTGTCAAAAGCTTTCTCTAAGTCTACAAATGCTAGAAACGTAGGTTTGCCTTTTCTTAATCTTTCTTCTAAGATAAGTCGTAAGGTTAGTATTGCCTCACGTGTTCCAACACTTCTGCGGAATCCAAACTGATCTTCCCCAAGGTCCGCTTCTACCAGTTTTTCCATTCGTCTGTAAAGAATTCGCGTTAGTATTTTGCAGCTGTGACTTATTAAACTGATAGTTTGGTAATTTTCACATCTGTCAACACCTGCTTTCTTTGGGATTGAAATTATTATATTCTTCTTGAAGTCTGTGGGTATTTCGCCTGTCTCATAGATCTTGCTCGCCAGATGGTAGAGTTTTGTCAGGACTGGCTCTCCCAAGGCCATCAGTAGTTCTAATGGGATGTTGTCTACTCCCGGGGCCTTGTTTCGACTCAGGTCTTTCAGTGCTCTGTCAAACTCTTCACGCAGTATCTTATCTCCCACTTCATCTTCATCTACATCCTCTTCCATTTCCATAAAATTGTCCTGAAGTACATCGCCCTTGTATAAACCCTCTATATACTCTTTCTACCTTTCTGCCTTCCCTTCTTTGCTTAGAACTGGGTTGCCATCTGAGCTCTTGATATTCATACAAGTGGTTCTCTTCTCTCCAAAGGTCTCTTTAATTTTCCTGTAGGCAGTATCTATCTTACCCCTAGTGAGACAAGCCTCTACATCGTTACATTTCTCCTCTAGCCATCACTGCTTAGCCATTTTGCACTTCCTGTCGATCTCATTTTTGAGACGTTTGTATTCCTTTTTGCCTGCCTCATTTACTGCATTTTTATATTTTCTACTTTCATCAATTAAATTCAATATTTCTTCTGTTACCCAAGGATTTCTATTAGCCCTCTTCTTTTTACCTACTTGATCCTCTGCTGCCTTCACTACTTCATCCCTCAGAGCTACCCATTCTTCTTCTACTGTATTTCTTTCCCCCATTCCTGTCAATTGTTCCCTTATGCTCTCCCTGAAACTCTGTACAACCTCTGGTTCTTTCAGTACCTGAATTATTTCTTTTATTTCATCATACATTTCATCAATTTCCTCGTCATCTGCGGAGCCACTTGGCATATAGACTTGTACTACTGTAGTAGGCATGGGCTTTGTGTCTATCTTGACCACAATAATGTGTTCACTATGCTGTTTGTAGTAGCTTACCCGCATTCCTATTGTTTTATTCATTATTAAACCTACTCCTGCATTACCCCTGTTTGATTTTGTATTTGTAACCCTGTATTCACCTTACCAAAAGTCTTGTTCCTCCTGCCACCTAACTTCACTAATTCTCACTATATCTAACTTTAACCTATCCATTTCCCTTTTTAAATTTTCTAACCTACCTGCCCGATTAAGGGATCTGACATTCCACGCTCCGATCCGTAGAACGCCAGTTTTCTTTCTCCTGATAATGATGTCCTCTTGAGTAGTCCTCGCCCAGAGATACAAATGGGGGACTATTTTACCTCCGGAATATTTTACCCAGGAGGACGCCATCGTCATTTAATCGCACAGTAAAGCTGCATGCCCTCAGGAAAAATTACGGCTGTGGTTTCCCCTTGCTTTCAGCCGTTCGCAGTACCAGAACAACAAAGCCATTTTGGTTAGTGTTACAAGGCCAGATCAGTCAATAATGCAGACTGTTGCCCCTGCAACTACTGAAAAGGCTGCTGCCCCTCTTCAGGAACCACACATTTGTCTGACCTCTCAACAGATTCCCCTCTATTGTGGTTGCACCTAAGGTACGGCTATCTGTATCGTTGAGGCACGCAAGCCTCCCCACCAATGGCAAGGTCCATGGTTCATGGGTCAGACATAGGGGATATAAAAATGAAAAAGCTGTCATACTATGCTCACTTTCATTCCATAATGTCATATGGGATTGTTTTTTGGGGTAATTCATCAAGCCAAGCTAAAGTTTTCCGGGCACAAAAACGTGCAGTAAGGGTTATATGTGGTGTGAACTCAAGAACATCCTGCAGAATCCTGTTTAGGGAACTAGGGATACTAACTACTGCTTCCCAATATATTTATTCCTTAATGAAATTTGTCATTAAAAATATATCACTTTTTCAAACCAACAGCTTAATTCGTGCAATCAGTACTAGAAATAAGAATAATCTCCACAAGGATTTAAAGTCACTTAGTCTTGTACAAAAAGTGTGCATTATTCAGGAACACACATTTTCAGTAACTTGCCAGCAGCCATAAAAAGCTTAACAACCAATGAAATTCGGTTTAAGAGAAGCCTAAAGGATTTAATGGTGGCCAACCTTCTACTCCATTGATGAATTTCTCAGTAAAACCAACTGATTTATATACAACTCCTGCTCAATTTCAGTGCAGTAATGTGTTCATTGTAAATGTGTGTGTGTGTGTGAGTACAATCTAACTTCTGCACCATTTCAGTGCAGTATGTGTTCATTGTAAATAAGTATTATAGTAGCTGTATTACACATTTATTACCTTACAAATAAATAAAAAACTTTTGTATTTTAAATTCAGTGCATTAGTATTTGTAAAATGACTCTTTCATATAGTGTTCACTAAAAAATGACTATCATTCCACTTGGGACATGTGGAATGGTACATTAGCGTATTTGTTTTAGTTGTAAATATTTGTCATGCATTGTTGTTTTTCTGATATGTTCTACATCCTGGAGGAACTCCTCACTACGATCAATTGGAATGAAAGTAAATCTAATCTAATCTAAATAGCAACTGTTTCTTCCTCAGTCATTGAGGCATGCATGGTAAGACTGTTGTCTACTTGGGCAAAGTCCTCATTTCACAAGTTGACAAAGATGGACTAATTTCACCCAAGGAATGTCACTCTCATCTTTGTCTACCACCAGTTGTTGCTGAAAATGTGTCGCCCTCAGAGGGATGATGATGAAAGACTTATGGGTCCTGCATGTTTAAAACGACTGACAATTATGCGGGTTGTTCTGAAAGTAATGCTTCCTATTTTTATTAATGGAAATTACAGGATATACACAACAGCACAGCTAAATAGAACAATATTCAATATTTCAGCTACAGACTGTCATTTTTCCACAGTCACCACTATTCGTTATGCCAGTGATGAATCAGAGCCTGCATGCCACACTTGTAAAAATCAGAACCAGCTGAGGCTAACCAGTTCCTTACAGCTTTGAGAACAGTATCCAAATCTTGAAAATGTTCAGCATGTAGTCCATCTTTCAGAGGTCTGAAGAGATGCAAGTCTCAAGTATTAAATCAGGACTGTTCGGTGGATGTGGTAAGATAGCCCAGGCAAATTTTGCAGTGAGTTGCATGGTTGCAAAACTGGTGTGGGGCCTGGTGTTATCACGTTGCAGGTGAAATTTTATCTTCTTCTGTGGCATTACCTTGGAAATTCAGGCTTTCAACTTAGTGCCATCTTGCAGGGTGCTGAATTGACAGTTTCTCCAGGTTCCAGGACATCCAAAAGAACCACATTCTGGCTTTCCCAGAAGACTGTCCACATCACTTTGCCTGCACATGGCTGTGTCTTGAATTTCTTCATTGACGGGGAATTCGCATGTCACCATTTCATGGAGTGCTTCTTGGATCCAGCTCATAATGGTGACACTGCATCTCATCTCCAGTGATGATGCTATTCAGACTCTATTCTGGAACACTCCTCTGCTGGCACCAACTACTGCAAAACAATGGAACCATCTGCAAATGAAAGAGGAAGGTTCAAGCGCTAGAACTACACCAACGACACTTTTGGCGTGGACATACAAAGCCACCAGACAAAAATAGGAGGCATTACTTTTGGAATTATCCTCTTATCTTTTGAGCAATATTTTCCCACACTTACATTACCATTAAAATGCCATTAATAATGTTGAAAACTGTTTCTTTATCTTCTTCAATTTTTAGTAGCATGTTCATCACCTGAAGTTCCCTGTAGTGTGTTAACATAGATTTTATAATTCCCTGGTTTTTGAACTGAAGTCATTTCATTTTATAAGTTGCAATAAGCGTTTACAATGTAATAGCGTTTACATAAAGGTAGATGCCACCATTAGATTTTGGTGTCATAACTGATACATCACTAAAAGCAATGCACCATAAAAGGTATCAACTATACCTTGATATGGGGAAAGCCAATGTCACCCGAATCAACCAATGTAGGTGTGGGTATGTTGGCGAATCATTGTTGACTCTTGCTGATTGTAGCAGTGGACAGATGAACCACATAGCTGAAAACTCCACACAACTATTCAGTACTTCAGAACAACTACTTTGTTCTGCCATACCAACCGGAGTCACCGT
This sequence comes from Schistocerca americana, assembly GCF_021461395.2. NCBI lineage: Eukaryota > Metazoa > Arthropoda > Insecta > Orthoptera > Acrididae > Schistocerca > Schistocerca americana. The sequence goes on along the minus strand of NC_060122.1, from coordinate 372,027,871 downwards.
TTCATTATAGGATAAGAAAGCCTGCATCCCACTCAAATTTTTACGCCTGCTCATACTGCGGGAAACATAGCTTAGTGATCGTATGTGATCTGAGGCTTTCCCGGCGAATGTGCTGTATCCAAGGTTCTCGGGTGTCCAGCCGGATCCGATTGTCAAAGTTCTACGATATTTTGGTGAATAACCGTTCTGCTATCATCAGGTGGTGTTGGTGGAATTCCATCAGTACCACCTGATGATGGTGGAACAGTTATTCGCCGAAATATCATGGAACTTCGACGATCGGATCCGGGTGGACACTAGAGAACCTTGGATACAGCTTAGTGATTCTTTATGTCATACCACAAACTGGAAAAGTCCAAAAATTTGTTAATATCCCTGTGACAGCATTATGGCAGCTGTACCTGTCATTGTATTGCAATACCAATAACTGCCATGGTAACTGCACTCGTTAGTGTAAGCAAATGACAATGTAAAAAAATTACTGTGATCAGACTTATTTTATATTGTCACAAGCTATGCCAAGTGCAGTGTTCTGTAGTGGTTGGTATCACTGGCTAGCTTAAGCCAGAGATAAATTCTGCCAAAATTTTTACAAAGGTACAGACGGTGTTTAGAAAGGATAGATTGCATGCAACCGGTGGTGGAGTGTTCGTCGCTGTTAGTAGTAGTTTATCCTGTAGTGAAGTAGAAGTGGATAGTTCCTGTGAATTATTATGGGTGGAGGTTACACTCAACAACCGAGCTAGGTTAATAATTGGCTCCTTTTACCGACCTCCCGACTCAGCAGCATTAGTGGCAGAACAACTGACAGAAAAATTGGAATACATTTCACATAAATTTTCTCAGCATGTTATAGTCTTAGGTGGAGATTTCAATTTACCAGATATAGACTGGGACACTCAGATGTTTAGGACGGGTGGTAGGGACAGAGCATCGAGTGACATTATACTGAGTGCACTATCCGAAAATTACCTCGAGCAATTAAACAGAGAACCGACTCGTGGAGATAACATCTTGGACCTACTGATAACAAACAGACCCGAACTTTTCGACTCTTTAAGTGCAGAGCAGGGAATCAGTGATCATAAGGCCGTTGCAGCATCCCTGAATATGGAAGTTAATAGGAATATAAAAAAAGGGAGGAAGGTTTATCTGTTTAGCAAGAGTAATAGAAGGCAGATTTCAGACTACCTAACAGATCAAAACGAAAATTTCTGTTCCGACACTGACAATGTTGAGTGTTTATGGAAAAGTTCAAGGCAATCGTAAAATGCGTTTTAGACAGGCACGTGCCGAGTAAAACTGTGAGGGACGGGAAAAACCCATCGTGGTACAACAACAAAGTTAGGAAACTACTGCGAAAGCAAAGAGAGCTTCACTCCAAGTTTAAATGCAGCCAAAACCTCTCAGACAAACAGAAGCTAAACGATGTCAAAGTTAGCGTAAGGAGGGCTATGCGTGAAGCGTTCAGTGAATTCGAAAGTAAAATTCTATGCCGACTTGACAGAAAATCCTAGGAAGTTCTGGTCTTACGTTAAATCAGTAAGTGGCTCGAAAAAGCATATCCAGACACTCCGGGATGATGATGGCATTGAAACAGAGGATGACACGCGTAAAGCTGAAATACTAAACACCTTTTTCCAAAGCTGTTTCACAGAGGAAGACCACACTGCAGTTCCTTCTCTAAATCCTCGCACAAACGAAAAAATGGCTGACATTGAAATAAGTGTCCAAGGAATAGAAAAGCAACTGGAATCACTTAATAGAGGAAAGTCCACTGGACCTGACGGGATACCAATTCGATTCTACACAGAGTACGCAAAAGAACTTGCCCCCTTTCTAACAGCCGTGTACCGCAAGTCTCTAGAGGAACAGAGGGTTCCAAATGATTGGAAAAGAGCACAGGTAGTCCCAGTCTTCAAGAAGGGTCATCGAGCAGATGCGCAAAACTATAGACCTATATCTCTGACGTCGATCTGTTGTAGAATTTTAGAACATGTTTTTTGCTCGAGTATCATGTCGTTTTTGGAAACCCAGAATCTACTATGTAGGAATCAACAATCTTGTGAGACCCAACTCGCTTTATTTGTTCATGAGACCCAGAAAATATTAGATACAGGCTCCCAGGTAGATGCTATTTTTCTTGACTTCCGGAAGGCGTTCGATACAGTTCCGCACTGTCGCCTGATAAACAAAGTAAGAGCCTACGGAATATCAGACCAGCTGTGTGGCTGGATTGAAGAGTTTTTAGCAAACAGAACACAGCATGTTGTTATCAATGGAGAGACGTCTACAGACGTTAAAGTAACCTCTGGCGTGCCACAGGGGTGTGTTATGGGACCATTGCTTTTCACAATATATATAAATGACCTAGTAGATAGTGTCGGAAGTTCCATGCGGCTTTTCGTGGATGATGCTGTAGTACACAGAGAAGTTGCAGCATTAGAAAATTGTAGCGAAATGCAGGAAGATCTGCAGCGGATAGGCACTTGGTGCACGGAGTGGCAACTGTCCCTTAGCATAGACAAATGTAATGTATTGCGAATACATAGAAAGAAGGATCCTTTATTGTATGATTATATGATAGCGGAACAAACACTGGTAGCAGTTACTTCTGTAAAATACCTGGGAGTATGCGTGCAGAACGATTTGAAGTGGAATGATCATATAAAATTAATTGTTGGTAAGGCAGGTACCAGGTTGAGATTCATTGGGAGAGTCCTTAGAAAATGCAGTCCATCAACAAAGGAGGTGGCTTACAAAACTCGTTCGACCTATACTTGAGTATTGCTCATCAGTGTGGGATCCGTTCCAGATCGGTTTGGCGGAGGAGATAGAGAAGATCTAAAGAAGAGCGGCGCGTTTCGTCACAGGGTTATTTGGTAACCGTGATAGCATTACGGAGATGTTTAACAAACTCGAGTGGCAGACTCTGCAAGAGAGGTGCTCTGCATCGCGGTGTAGCTTGCTCGCCAGGTTTTGAGAGAGTGCGTTTCTGGATGAGGTATCGAATATATTGCTTCCCCCTACTTATACCTCCCGAGGAGATAACGATTGTAAAATTAGAGAGATTAGAGCGCGCACGGAGGCTTTCAGACAGTCGTTCTTCACGCGAACCATACGCGACTGGAACAGGAAAGGGAGGTAATGACAGTGGCACGTAAAGTGCCCTCCGCCACACACCGTTGGGTGGCTTGCGGAGTATAAATGTAGATGTAGATGTAGATGTAGTCCTCTAAATTTGTTATGTATATTATAGAATATATGATGCTCGTATAAATAACCGCACACACTGTCCAGCTGATCAGCTCTGTTCTGGCTGTTTGGTAGTTAAGTTGGTATACGTAATAAACATGCTTTCAGTGCTAAATGTCATGTTTCACTGATTATCTTGCCTTCGGATCTCGACTTGATTGTGGTTACAATGTGATATTTTTTGCTGGAGGCACTGGGTACTTGAAAACCTCCATCACTATTATGCCAATTAGCAGTGCGTTTTTCCCACGGTGCGTGTGTTCAGAAGACCAACAGATTCCAAAATATCAACAAGGCCACTACATGTCAGGCATCCATCACTCTTGTAGGAAGACACTGGTCAGGATCCAACAAAATGGCTGGCAGGATTTGATCGAGTCATTCAAACAACAGGTGGGATGACATGATGTGTTTGGCAAATGTGTACCTTTCTTAGATGGCACAGCCCAGCAGGAATGTGAGACGATCAATAGCTTCGATAAATTCCAGTACAAACTGAAAAAAATGTTTGGTGTCAATCAGCAGTATGTCCACTTAGCTGAAGAAACATTGAAGAACAGGGCTCAGTGTCATGGGAAAACAACACAGTTCTAACACACAGAGTGTTCTGGTTTTATGCCACATTGTGAATTTGAATACGACACAAGCTGACAAAATCTCACGCTTGATGAAAGGAGTCATAGAAGACTTGTATCAAATCTCTTCTGGCAAAAGCTGTCACAGTGTCAGAGGAATTCAACAAATGGTGCCAGCACATCAAGGAAATATAACAGAAAACAGAGAAGATTAGAGAAAAGACTTCTTGTAAGAGAAGAGATACAATATTTTATGGCAGCCAGAACTGTGAGACCCAAATAAGCAAGACACAGCAGCCATGAAAGTCAACCCTACATATTAGGAGGTAATAAAGAATGTTGGAGAGGTGTATCAGTATGGACAAGTATGCTAGTACAGAGAACGAGGGCAATTTTTGACAACTAATGTATGTACCCTGGACAAGGTCACTCTCTAACACATGGCAGCTGTTCCCCTGCCACCATATGGATGTACTTGCCATTCATCTAGCCAGTGAGGCAACTGCCTATGGTGATGAGGCCATCACAGATGAAAATCCTTCCTAGACAACAGTCATCAAGACATCAGGAAATGGCATTGGTGTCAACATCAATGGCCAGCCTGCTTGGGCACTATTTGTCAGGTGCTAAGGAAGACTATGTTATGTGAAGGGAAAGCAACTGTGCTGAAAGTCAGAAATGGGAAATACGTTCAGATGACAGGAACATTTATTGCAACAATAACTATCAATGACAGAACACAGCCCTTTGAATTTTTCATGTAGTCATGATGTTATTCTCAAAAGGAACTTCCCGCAGGCATCATAACCAGTCAAAGGCTACAGAAGATCGGAGTTCCAAACTTGTGAAGCTATTTTTGGACACACATGTAACAAAGATTGCTTTGGGCAGTTGCTTCTAATTGAAGACACTGCTATCCCGCCACAATCAATGACACAAGTTCTAGTTGTCAATCTAGATGTTCACAGTTAAACTGTGAAGCTTTTGTTGAATGAAAAAATCTACTCAGGCTCACAATAAGCACTGTAGATGATCAAGGAGAACTTCAGATCACTAATTGTGACAAGCAGCCACAACTCATCCCAAATGGTATTTGTGTAGCGACACCCAAACCAGTCCAGGAAGGGCAGCCATTGACAAAGAATCATACTTTGCCACTGCCGCTGCTACAACTACAGACAATACATGGGAGGAAGCTACTGGACTACCAACAGGGTCCAGCCTGTCTGAGGAATAACGTCGGTATGTGTTAGCCAGTCGGTATGTGTTAGCCAGTCGGTATGTGTTAGCCAGTCGGTATGTGTTAGCCATTTGCACCAATTTTTTTATGCTTTCAAATCTGGAGTGGCAAGAAAACAGACAAAGCAACCCATGGTAACCTGAACAACAGATAACTGGAGTGTAAATTGAAAAGGTGCTCCAAAATGACACTGAACTTCAGAGTGTTCTTGATTCTATCCTGTGGTCCTTGTGAAGAAGAAGGATGACATCTGGCATTTCTGCGTTGACTACCAACAGCCTTTTAAAAAAAAAAATAATTGTCTACGCATTGCCTCACTGAGAGGAGCAAAGTATTTCCCAACTATGGACATGTGGACAGACAACTGCCCAACTGAGGCTGATGAGACTGACTGGGAGAATGACAGCCTTCATTAACTCATCATGGCTTCTGTGGTTCCAAAGTTATGCTGTTTGGACTATGTAATGCCCCAGTTGCCTTTGAGCATATGAATGACAACCAGCTTCAACATCTTTAATGGACATGTCTTTACTTTTTTTTTAAGACATTCAAAGAACATCTAAGACACCTGGCAACCATGTCAATGTGTGTTCATACAGCTGGCCTCTGCTTGAACCTGAAAAATCTCTTTGCCACCTGGTAAATAAAATTTTTGGGGCACCAAGTGAATGGCAATGGAGTCCACCCCAATCCAAAGAAAGTAAGAGCAGTCACAGATTTTCCGATTCTCCTCCTGACATTGAGATGTTTTCTCAGAATGTGGTCATACTATCAACGAGTCATAAATAACATTTGAATGAGGGCACATTTCTTGCAAGGCCTACTGCAGGGAAATGCCAAATTTTCCTTGACTAGGGTGCAAGGAAGATCTTTCTTTGTTTTTAAAGAGGTGCTAACACCTTCTTCCACCCTAGAAATCAATTATGAGAATAATGAGATCGAACTTCACGCCAATGCTAATGGTTATGGGCTAGGTGCTGCCCTGGTGCAAATCCAGGTAGTGTTGAAAAGGTGATAACTAATGTTTCCATAGTGTTTTCCAAGTTCAAGGAGGACTACTCTACAACTGAGAAAATGTGCCTTGCAGTTTTTTGAGCCATCCACAAATTCTGGCTGTATTTCTTTGACAAACCATTCACCACTATGACGGACCAATATTCTCTATACTGGCTGACTAACCTGAAGGATCCATCAGGTCAACTGGTGAGATGGGCACTGAGGCTTCAGCAATATGACTTCACAGTAATATAAAAATGCCAACAGAAAAACACCAACTGCCGTTCGAGGAATCCTATGGCAGAACCCAACAGCGTGGATGAAATCTTAATCATCGCTGTATTAAATGGTACTGTTGCCGAAAAGAGGGAAGATCTGGCATTGCTGGAAACCATAAGTGCCTTTGAGAATGAGGAACCGGCCAAAGGAGATTCCGATTCATAAAGGGAACATTATGTATGAGGAACAATGATCCAGTGGGACAGAAATGGTTACTCATCATCACAGATCATTTGTGGCCAGTTAACCTGAGGTATATCCACGATGCTCCCTCATCTGGTTACTTAGGATTCAAGACAGAATCAGATGCAGGTATTACTTGTCAGATCTCTATTGATCCAGCAGACATTATGTGAGGAATGCCAGCAAGCGAAGCACATTTTGCAGTTACCTGGTATCAGTTCTGCCTACAGTAACGCCATTCCATTACATTGGAATCGACCTTTTGTGGATGTTCTCACAGTCAACAAACAGCAATTGATGGGTAACAGTCTGCACTGACTACCTTACCTGCTACATTGTGCTGATCTCTGATTGTGGTAAACTTTTCCAGTTGAGACTAATATCAGATGTAATTTCACTTTGTGAAACCACCCACAATATGACAACTGTGTACCACTCACAGATGAATGGTCTCACAAAATACTTTAATTAGACATCAGTAGATATGCTCTTGATGCACACTGATAAACAGAGAAACTGGGATACGATACTGTCCATCATGATATCTGCATGTAACACAGCAAAGCAAGACTCCACAGGCAGATTAAAACTGGGCCGGACCCAGACCCAAACATCGAACTCGGGACCTTTGCCTTTCGCGGACACATACTCTACTGACTGAGCTACCCAAGCACAACTTACGACCCATCCTCACAGCTTTACTTCCACCAGTACCTCATCTCCTACATTCCAAACTTCACAGAAGCTCTCCTGCAAAGTGAAAATTTCATTCTGGAAATAATCCCCAGGCTGTAGCTAAGCAACGTCTCCGCAATATCCTTCGTTCCAAAAGTGAAGTCTTGCAAGATTTGCATGAGAGCTTCTGTGTAGTTTGGAAGGTAGGAGACAAGGTACTGGCAGAAGTAAAGCGGTGAGGACAGATCGTGAGTCATGCCTGAGTAGCTCAGTTGATAGAACACTTGCCCACGAAAGGCAAAGGTCCCAAGTTTGAGTCTCAGTCCGGCATACAGTTTTAATCTTCCAGGAAGTTTCACAACAGTGCACATTCCACTGCTGAGTAAAAATTTCATTCTGAAGACTCTACAGGCTTTCGTACCATTCTTTTGCTCCACAGTTCCAAGGCCCAAAATGATAATGGGTACATTCTACCTGTTTCAACTGGATAGTACTCAAGATGACTATGTGAAACCAATCACCACCAGGACTGAAGAAGGAAGACGGGTTGTTTGCATACAGAGCCCAGACACTCAGAAGGAAGACTGAGAGCACTAACACCAAGCACTGGCCAGTGAGATACAGCCTGGGACACTTGGTATGAATTTTTCGACTGCGCAGAAAGTGAAACTATCAGAATAGTTATCAAGGTGTCACTTTGGGCAGTATTACATTCTTAGTCACTTGTCGGATGTGAAGTTTTGGATTATGACCTTTCATGACCACAACAAAAGTGCAGGTACTTCATACATGCCCTCCTGCCCCCTCTCCCCCATATAAAGTCTACTACAGTCCTGAGGCACAGAGCGACAATGGGCATCTTCTCCTTCAAGGAAACTGAGAACCCACTCCATGGGCCCACCTATATGGGCCAAGGTTGTCTCAACTATGCTGCAGAAGTTTCACTGCAAAGTCTTTACAAATCCTCTGTGCAGTCCCAATCTCTCCCCATGCTATTTTCATATATTTGAAGCCCTGAAGAAAGACTTTTGTAGCCATCAGTTTGCATTGGATAAAGAGGTGCATGCTTGGGTAAAATAGTGATTCCACAGGCAGATGCAAACATCATGAAGGCATTGACCATCTTGTCTCACAGTGGGATAAATGTATTAACAGTTATGGTGATTACATTTGAAACAATCAACAGTTTACTTACTTTGTTCCCATCTGTCTTGCTTTCATTCAACTGCTCTCATATGAGTTAAATGGTTCCAGTTCTAATTCATTGATTTTCAGCCACAAAGTCCTATATTTTTTGCATTTGTACAATGGACAGTTTTATATTAATGAACATTTAAAGCAAGATGCCAGTCTTTGTACTGTGTTGGACCCTTACCAAGATACGACTGGATATTTGTGCAACTTCTCTTTTCAGACAGTATCTCATTATAGATAGTTGTGTTATCTGCAAAACTCTGAGGTTATCATTAATATATTCTATCCAGTCATTAATGTGCAATATGAACAGTAAGGATCCCAGCACACTTACCCAAGGAATGCTTGAAGTTACTTCTACATCTTCAGCAACTCTCCATCCAAAATAACATGCTGCATACCCCTTTCAAGAAATACTCAATCCAGTCATAAATTTGGTGTGATACCCAGTACAATTATACTTTTGTTGACAAGCATTTGTGTGATACTGGGTCCAACGCTTTTAAGAATAGCTTGTCATCTGTCATCATCTCTTACTGGCAAAGACCCAGGAACCTACTGCCTAATCAAGCACATCTGTTTATTTGCCTACAGTACCCCACAAGACAACCTGTTCCTGCAGCAAGACAAGGCACCACCCCGTCACTTCTGTTTACTCCGAAGTTATAACTGTATTTGTTTGGCTCCTGTGTCATCTTACTTAAATCCTATTTAGTACTCCTGGGACACTATCTTGATATAATTTATCATGATGGCATGGAGCAACAACAAATTGTCATAATATATTAGGTCTACAACTTTGCTTCTGCCGTTTTGCAATAGACGTCAGTTGCGGCAAGTGGGGATTGGGTGTTTGGTCATAGGTGTAATACAATAAGCTTGTTGTTGTTGTTGTTGTTGTTGTTGTTGTGGTCTTCAGTTCTGAGACTGGTTTGATGCAGCTCTCCACGCTACTCTATCCTGTGCAAGCTGCTTCATCTCCCAGTACCTACTGCAACCTACATCCTTCTGAATCTGCTTAGTGTATTAATCTCTTGGTCTCCCTCTACGATTTTTACCCTCCACGCTGCCCTCCAATACTAAATTTGTGATCCCTTGATGCCTCAGAACATGTCCTGCCAACCGATCCCTTCTTCTAGTCAAGTTGTGCCACAAACTCCTCTTCTCCCCAATCCTATTCAGTACCTCCTCATTCGTTATGTGATCTACCCATCTAATCTTCAGCATTCTTCTGTAGCACCACATTTCAAAAGCTTCTATTCTCTTCTTTTCCAAACTATTTATCATCCATGTTTCACTTCCATACATGGCTACACTCCATACATATACTTTCAGAAACGACTTCCTGACACTTAAATCTACACCCGATGTTAACAAATTTCTCTTCTTCAAAAACGCTTTCCTTGCCATTACCAGTCTACATTTTATATCCTCTCTACTTCGACCATCATCAGTTATTTTGCTCCCCAAATAGCAAAACTCCTTTACTGCTTTAAGTGTCTCATTTCCTAATCTAATTCCCTTAGCATCACCCGACTTAATTCGACTACATTCCATTATCCTCGTTTTGCTTTTGTTGATGTTCATCTTATATCCTCCTTTCAAGACACTGTCGATTCCATTCAACTTCTCTTCCAAGTCCTTTGCTGTCTCTGACAGAATTACAATGTCATCGGCGAACCTCAAAGTTTTTATTTCTTCTCCAAGGATTTTAATACCTACTCCGAATTTTTCTTTTGTTTCCTTTACTGCTTGCTCAATATACAGGTAGAATAACATCGGGGAGAGGCTACAAGCCTGTCTCACTCCCTTCCCAACCACTGCTTCCCTTTGATGTCCCTCGACTCTTATAACTCTGGTTTCTGTACAAATTGTAAATAGCCTTTCACTCCCTGTATTTTACTCCTGCCACCATCAGAATTTGAAAGAGAGTATTCCAGTTAACATTGTCAAAAGCTTTCTCTGAGTCTACAAATGCTAGAAACGTAGGTTTGCCTTTTCTTAATCTAGCTTCTAAAATAAGTCGTAGGGTCAGTATTGCCTCACGTGTCCCCATATTTCTACGGAATCCAAACTGATCTTCCCCAAGGTCCGCTTCTACCAGTTTTTCCATTCGTCTGTAAAGAATTCGCGTTAGTATTTTGCAGCCATGACTTATTAAACTGATAGTTCGATAATTTTCACATCTGTCAACGCCTACTTTCTTTGGGATTGGAATTATTACATTCTTCTTGAAGTCTTAGGGTATTTCGCCTACCTCATACATCTTGTTCACCAGATGGTAGAGTTTTGTCAGGACTGGCTCTCCCAAGGCTGTCAGTAGTTCTAATGGAATGTGTCTACTCCCGGGGCCTTGTTTCGACTCAGGTCTTTCAGTGCTCTGTCAAACTCTTCATGCAGTATCATATCTCCCATTTCATCTTCATCTACATCCTCTTCCATTTCCATAATATTGTCCTCAAGTACATCGCCCTTGTATAGACCCTCTATATACTCTTTCCACCTTTCTGCTTTCCCTTCTTTGCTGAGAACTGGGTTTCCATTTGAGCTCTTGATATTCATACAAGTCGTTCTCTTTTCTCCAAAGGTCTCTTTAATTTTCCTGTAGGCAGTATCTATCTTACCTCTAGTGAGATAAGCCTCTATACCCTTACATTTGTCCTCTAGCCATGACTGCTTAGCCATTTTGCACTTCCTGTCAATCTCATTTTTGAGACGTTTGTATTCCTTTTTGCCTGCTTCATTTACTGCATTTTTAAATTTTCTCCTTTTGTCAATTAAATTCAATATTTCTTCTGTCACCCAAGGATTTCTATTAGCCCTCGTCTTTTTACCTACTTGATCCTCTGCTGCCTTCACTACTTCATCCCTCAAAGCTACCCATTCTTCTTCTACTGTATTTCTTTCCCCCATTCCTGTCAATTGTTCCCTTATGCTCTCCCTGAAACTCTGTACAACCTCTGGTTTAGTCAGTTTATCCAGGTCCCATCTCCTCAAATTCCCACCTTTTTGCAGTTTCTTCAGTTTTAATCTACAGTTCATAACCAATAGATTGTGGTCAGAGTCCACATGTGCCCCTGGAAATGTCTTACAATTTAAAACCTGGTTCCTAAATTTCTGTCTTACCATTATATAATCTATCTGATACCTTTTAGTATCTCCAGGCTTCTTCCATGTATACAACCTTCTTTGATGATTCTTGAACCAAGTGTTAGCTATGATTAAGTTATGCTCTGCGCAAAATTCTACCAGGCGGCTTCCTCTTTCATTTCTTACCCTCAGTCCATATTCACCTACTACGTTTCCTTCTCTCCCTTTTCCTACTACCGAATTCCAGTCACCCATGACTATTAAATTTTCATCTCCCTTCACTATCTGAATAATTTCTTTTATTGCATCATACATTTCTTCAATTTCTTTGTAAACTGCAGAGCTAGTTGGCATATAGACTTGTACTACTGTCGTAGGCGTGGGCTTCATGTCTATCTCGGCCACAACAATGCATTCGCTGCGGCCACAACAATGCATTCGCTGTGCTGTTTGTAGTAGCTTACCCGCATTCCTATTGTTTTATTCATTATTAAACCTACTCCTGCATTACCCCTATTTGATTTTGTAATTATAACCCTGTATTCACCTGACCAAAAGTCTTGTTCCTCCTGCCACCGAACGTCTCTAATTCCCACTATATCCAACTTTAACCTATCCATTTCCCTTTTTAAATTTTCTAACCTACCTGCCCGATTAAGGGATCTGACATTCCACGCTCCGATCCGTAGAACGCCAGTTTTCTTTCTCCTGATTACGACATCCTCCTGAGTAGTCCCCGCCCGGAGATCCGAATGGGGGACTATTTTACCTCCGGAATATTTTACCCAAGAGGACGACCTCATGATTTATTCATACAGTAAAGCTGCATGCCCTCAGGAAAAATTACGGCCATAGTTTCCCCTTGCTTTCAGCCGTTCGCAGTACCAGCACAGCAAGGCCGTTTTGGTTATTGTTACAAGGCCAGATCAGTCAATCATCCAGACTGTTGCCCCTGCAACTACTGAAAAGGCTGCTGCCCCTCTTCAGGAACCACACGTTTGTCTGGCCTCTCAACAGATACCCCTCCGTTGTGGTAGCACCTATGGTACGGCTATCTGTATCGCTGAGGCACGCAAGCCTCCCCACCAACGGCAAGGTCTATGGTTCAGGGGGGGGGGGGGGGGGGGGGGGTTGCACAATAAGCTTAGGCATCTGTAAATATAATGCCATACGAATATTGTCGATTTGTGATTGCATGATAAGGTTATTCTCGGTACATCAACTTACGTACCTATTTCTTGCCATTTGCAGGAAGTTTTAATCTTCTGCTTTAACATGAAGAAATCTGCAGCTATGGCTCTTAAAATGCTGGGTAAGACCAATGGTGAGGGAACTATTAGTGGAAGAAAATGCAGAGAATGTTTTCAATGCCTTAAGAAAGGTGATTTTGATGTAGAAGACCAGCATGGTAATGGAAGACAGAACATTTTCGTAGCTACTGAAACAGACGAAGACAGTCACAGGACATTATTATCGAAAGCAATTGATGTGCTCAAGCCCAGCACTGAAACACAAACGGCCACAATACAGCAATAGACATGTAAAGGTAATTTTGCAGCATGTCAGTACTCAAACCCATGTCGCAAAACCCGTCAAAATATACACGGAAACATTGAAATGAGAAGTCCTATCCTTCCTGCTGTATTCTCCATATGTTGCTATCTGTGACTACCACCTTTTTTGATCAGTGGCATACAGTCTGGCTGACCAGCACTTCCGATCATATGAACAAGTGCAAAATTGAATCGATTAATTGATCCCAACAAAAGATGCCCAGTTCTTCCGCTACAGGATTCATATGCTATCCAAAAGATCGGAGAACGTAGTGGCCAGCGATGGGCAATACTATGAACCATAATTTTTTTGAGAGTTTCTCACAATAAAGCCCTGAATTTCGAGAAAAAATGGCAGAAGCGAAGTAGTAGACCTAGTAGTATGTAGTATTCTGTGTCACTTGCAAAATAAAATTTACTATCAAACAGTTTTGGATGACAAGCATCCCTATCAAATTTTCTACAAGAACACAAAATCTAAGGTTACCGACATCAATGTGCAAACTCTACACAAAATCTAATTACTTAATTGGATGACACAGGCCAGTAGGGACAATACTATCCTATGGATTCACCTCAGCTTCTATGAGAACTGTGGTAGTAATCAAAGGCACCAAAATACCTGTGGACTACATGAACATTATTGCAGAGCACCTTCATCCCTTCATGCTTCATGTCTTCACCAAAGGCAATAACCACTTCAGCAGGATAACTGCCCATGTCTCGAGACTGTAATCACATTACAGTGGTTTGAGGATCATGATGGTGCACTCATATTGATGTCTTTGCCACCAAATTTGCTTCATCTGGGATGGTACTGCACATGAGGCCAAGGCTCACAAACCACCAGCTGGTAATTTATGGAAATTACATCACCTTTGTGTAGACATCTGGTGCCACAAAATAACTGGCCAAACAGATGCACAAGAGGCCAGATACTTACCAGACAGATTCAGATATGAACAAGAATGATACTGCCAACACAATTATAGAAGTTTTGATGAGAGGTGAACAAAGATCAACCAATCATTCGAGCATCAAAAAGAAGTGCACACAGGAAAACTAAATTTCATTCCAGATGAGCCCCACCTTGGAACCTCTGATAGATTGTGCAGTACAAAATAAAGATGTAATTGGTTAAGCTATTAGTGTTGAAAATGAAGACTGTGCCAAGACAGTTTCACTAAAGAAGGAGAATACAGCTGTAGTTGTAAGTTGTTGACAAAATGTAAAGCATTCTGAGAAACACGAGAGAGTCACCATTAGACATGAAAAGAAAGAAAGGAATTGGGAGAAGGATTTAGTAGTAATAATGCTTTTGCAGAAGAGTAGAAAGAGGCAGGCCTTCTTTGAGGGGGGGGGGGGGGGGAATGCTTTCCAAGAAGATTAAGAGGAAAATAGAGAGACATAGCAAATAAAGGGTGAAGTAAATACAGTAATGGAAGAAATGCCAACAGCATCAGCACTAATTAAAACTTGTGTAGTAGAAAAATGTTACAGCAAAGTTGAAACTGAAAGAAAAGAAGAAGAGCCAGTTGATATGCACAGCAGATTCTTCATGAGATGAGATCCTCAGACAGCAAGAGTGATCAGCATCTATACAAACAAAAATATAAATGTTTGTTTCTTCAAACTCATGTATCTCTGAAAGTTCTTCACCAACTACTTTAAAATTTTTACAAATAGTTGCATTTGAATACGAGTATGGCTTTACACCTACTGGAATGCCATACGCTCTGTGTGTGTGATAAGGGGATATGTTGTTAGCAAAACCTTTATGTTTGTTTGTTCAAAATCTTAAAATCCCTGGTAATTCTTCACAGATTCCCTTGAAATTTTGACACAATGTTGCATTCAAATATGCACATCTTTATATACTTACTGGAGCACCATCTAGTAAGTATATAAAAACATGCGCATATTTGAATGCAACATTGTCTCAGAGAGACAATAGGATGCTCCCATAGGTATATAACAATGCACATATTCAAATGCAATGTTGTGTCAAAATAACCAAGGGATCACTGAAGAACTTGTGTAGATTTCAGATTTAGAACAAATGAACATTTACATCTATATAAACAATAAGGTAAATGTTCTTTGTTCAAAATCTTAAACATTGGAAACTTGTTCACCGATTACTTTCAAATTCTGACACAACATTATATTTGAATACACACGTCTTTATCTACAGTCAGTTTCACAAGAAAGTGTATCCATATCATCCTGATTTTATACGAAAGCTCCTTCAAAGTATATATTGGCTTTCCTTCAAGCTTCATCTTAATATACGACCAAACATTTTCAATCGGAATTGCATCCAGAGACATTGCAGGCCAATCCATCATGACACCCCACTGTCTTGTTTCCACACTGTAGAGATGGCTGCGATGTTTCAGATCATTATCCTCTTGAAGCACCCAGTTTGCCTTGTTCGAGCCAAATAGCTTCTTAACAGACCTCAGAAGGCAATACTGCACGTTTTTCAGCATTTAAATTGGCTGTAAATAAGTGCAAATAGCCAAAACTGCAATTGACAAAACAAAACATTCAACTCTCATACTATTTACCCAAACACTGTGCAAAAGCGCATTGAGTATAGATTTGAGACCACTATCAGAGACATCACTGTGGACATTACATTTAACAATATGGCATACACTTTCTTGTGGAACTGACTGTACCCACTGGAGTGCAATACAGTGTACAGGGGAAATCTATAAAAAAATGTAAATGTTCTTTTGTTCAAAACCCTAAATCCACAGAAGTGCTTCAAATTTTTGACACTATGTTGCATGTGAATATGCAGGTTTTTATATATACCATTTTTAAAAAATATGTAATACATAAATAAACATGTAATGCATAACGAAAAAACACTATTACCAAAAATCTTGACAAGTTCCTGACCTACTCTGATGAAAGTTCCATCAGACATAGCGTATGTATTTTTAATATATACAGTTTGTAATTATATATGTAATATATAAAGGGGAAACAGTGTTAGCAAACATTTCAAAATATATTGACCAATTTACTTCAAATTTTTATGTATTACTGTAATAAATGTGTGGTCACATGCACACCGCACACACCCACTACCCACCTGTAATACTACTACAAAATTTGAATTTTCGACAACAATAAACAAGGCTCAAGGTGGGAGAGAGGGAGGAATAGGAGATGGACAAAGTTGACAAACGGGTGGGAGGAAGTGGACATTGAAAGCAGAAAGGATGAGGTGGACAGAGAGAGGAGCAGGAGACAGAGGGGAAAGAGGAGGAGATGGACAAAGACCAGGGAGGAGGACATGGACAGAGGAGGAGGAGGAGGAGGAGGAGGAGGAGATTACAATTCTCATATGTATTAGAAATGTGGGCTTTCTCTTTGCTTCCTTTTCCATTTAACCAGACTGAGTCACAGCAATGCATGGAGGGGAACAGCTAGTATTTAATGAATACTGCGGTATCAGCCAGTATCTAGTCAACCGCACTTTGAAATATGTATGCCACCAGTTACGCCACTGCATTTCCTACAGCCACTACCACAGCCCGAGGGTGCTGCCATGAATGATTATGCCACTGCCACTGAGATGCAAGCATACCCTCTCCAGAGCTCCAGCAAAGGATGTACTTAAGTTCGAACATTCAAGCACTGAGCCGCATTTTCTGTATTTACCAGCTGAATAACATTTCATAGACCAGTGCTCAACAACTTCTGAGTAGACATTGTAATGCAGAGTGGCAGATTCATAAATCTTTTGTACCTGTATATATTTCTACATTCAAAGATATGGTTACAATAGAGGGAAACATTCCACGTAGGAAAAATATATCTAAAAACAAAGATAATGTGACTTACCAAATGAAAGTGCTGGCAGGTCGACAGGAACACAAACAAACACAAACATACACACAAAATTCAAGCTTTCGCAACAAACTGTTGCCTCATCAGGAAAGAGGGAAGGAGAGGGAAAGACGAAAGGATGTGGGTTTTAAGGGAGAGGGTAAGGAGTCATTCCAATCCCGGGAGCGGAAAGACTTACCTTAGGGGGAAAAAAGGACGGGTATACACTCGCACACACACACATATCCATCCACACATATACAGACACAAGCAGACATATTTAAAGACAAAGAGTTTGGCAGAGATGTCAGTCGAGGCAGAAGTGCACAGGCAAAGATGTTGTTGAATGACAGGTGAGGTAAGAGTGGCGGCAACTTGAAATTAGCGGAGATTGAGGCCTGGTGGATAACGGGAAGAGAGGATATATTGAAGAGCAAGTTCCCATCTCCGGAGTTCGGATAGGTTGGTGTTAGTGGGAAGTATCCAGATAACCCGGACGGTGTAACACTGTGCCAAGATGTGCTGGCCGTGCACCAAGGCATGTTTAGCCACAGGGTGATCCTCATTACCAACAAACACTGTCTGCCTGTGTCCATTCATGCGAATGGACAGTTTGTTGCTGGTCATTCCCACATAGAATGCGTCACAGTGTAGGCAGGTCAGTTGGTAGATCACGTGGGTGCTTTCACACGTGGCTCTGCCTTTGATCGTGTACACCTTCCGGGTTACAGGTCTGGAGTAGGTGGTGGTGGGAGGGTGCATGGGACAGGTTTTACACCGGGGGCAGTTACAAGGGTAGGAGCCAGAGGGTAGGGAAGGTGGTTTGGGGATTTCATAGGGATGAACTAAGAGGTTACGAAGGTTAGGTGGACGACGGAAAGACACTCTTGGTGGAGTGGGGAGGATTTCATGAAGGATGGATCTCATTTCAGGGCAGGATTTGAGGAAGTCGTATCCCTGCTGGAGAGCCACATTCAGAATCTGATCCAGTCCCGGAAAGTATCCTGTCACAAGTGGGGCACTTTTGTGGTTCTTCTGTGGGAGGTTCTGGGTTTGAGAGGATGAGGAAGTGGCTCTGGTTATTTGCTTCTGTACCAGGTCGGGAGGGTAGTTGCGGGATGCGAAAGCTGTTGTCAGGTTGTTGGTGTCATGCTTCAGGGATTCCGGACTGGAGCAGATTCGTTTGCCACGAAGACCTAGGCTGTAGGGAAGGGACCGTTTGATGTGGAATGGGTGGCAGCTGTCGTAATGGAGGTACTGTTGCTTGTTGGTGGGTTTGATGTGGACGGACGTGTGAAGCTGGCCATTGGACAGGTGGAGGTCAACATCGAGGAAAGTGGCATGGGATTTGGAGTAGGACCAGGTGAATCTGATGGAACCAAAGGAGTTGAGGTTGGAGAGGAAATTCTGGAGTTCTTCTTCACTGTGAGTCCAGATCATGAAGATGTCATCAATAAATCTGTACCAAACTTTGGGTTGGCAGGCCTGGGTAACCAAGAAGGCTTCCTCTAAGCGACCCATGAATAGGTTGGCGTACAAAGGGGCCATCCTGGTACCCATGGCTGTTCCCTTTAACTGTTGGTATGTCTGGCCTTCAAAAGTGAAGAACTTGTGGGTCAGGATGAAGCTGGCTAAGGTAATGAGGAAAGAGGTTTTAGGTAGGGTGGCAGGTGATCGGCGTGAATGGAAGTGCTCCATCGCAGCGAGGCCCTGGACGTGCGGGATATTTGTGTATAAGGAAGTGGCATCAATGGTTACAAGGATGGTTTCTGGGGGTAACGGATTGGGTAAGGATTCCAGGCGTTCGAGAAAGTGGTTGGTGTCTTTGATGAAGGATGGGAGACTGCACGTAATGGGTTGAAGGTGTTGATCTATGTAGGCAGAGATACTTTCTGTGGGGGCTTGGTAACCAGCTACAATGGGGCGGCCGGGATGATTGGGTTTGTGAATTTTAGGAAGAAGGTAGAAGGTAGGGGTGCGCGGTGTCGGTGGGGTCAGGAGGTTGATGGAGTCAGGTGAAAGGTTTTGTAGGGGGCCTAAGGTTCTGAGGATTCCTTGAAGCTCCGCCTGGACATCGGGAATGGGATTACCTTGGCAAACTTTGTATGTGGTGTTGTCTGAAAGCTGACGCAGTCCCTCAGCCACATACTCCCGACGATCAAGTACCACGGTCGTGGAACCCTTGTCCGCCGGAAGAACGACGATGGACCGGTCAGCCTTCAGATCACGGATAGCCTGGGCTTCAGCAGTGGTGATGTTGGGAGTAGGATTAAGGTTTTTTAAGAAGGATTGAGAGGCAAGGCTGGAAGTCAGAAATTCCTGGAAGGTTTGGAGAGGGTGATTTTGAGGAAGAGGAGGTGGGTCTCGCTGTGACGGAGGACGGAACTGTTCCAGGCAGGGTTCAATTTGGATAGTGTCTTGGGGAGTTGGATCATTAGGGGTAGGATTAGGATCATTTTTCTTCGTGGCAAAGTGATACTTCCAGCAGAGAGTACGAGTGTAGTACAGTAAATCTTTGACGAGGGCTGTTTGGTTGAATCTGGGAGTGGGGCTGAAGGTGAGGCCTTTGGATAGGACAGAGGTTTCGGACTGGGAGAGAGGTTTGGAGGAAAGGTTAACTACTGAATTAGGATGTTGTGGTTCCAGATTGTGTTGATTGGAATTTTGAGGTTTTGGAGGGAGTGGAGCTGGAGGTGAGAGACTGAGTAGATGGGAGAGACTGGGTTTCTGTGCAATGAGAGGTGGTTGAGGTTTGCTGGAAAAATTTTGAAGGGTGAGTGAGTTGCCTTTCCGGAGGTGGGAAACCAGGAGATTGGATAGTTTTTTGAGGTGTAGGGTGGCATGTTGTTCTAATTTGCGGTTGGCCTGTAGGAAGATGCTCTGAATAGCCGGTGTGGATGTGGGAGAGTAAAGATTGAGGACTTTTATTAAGGATAGGAGTTGACGGGTGTGTTCATTGGCTGAGTTGATGTGTAGGTGAAGGATTAGGTGGGTGAGGGCAATGGATTGTTCAGTTTGGAACTGGTATAGGGACTGATGGAAAGAAGGGTTGCAGCCAGAGATGGGAACTTTAAGTGTGAGGCCTTTGGGGGTTATGCCAAATGTCAGACAAGCCTGAGAAAATAAAATATGCGAGCGTAATCTGTCAAGGGTGAAGGCATGTTTGCGGAGGGAATGTAAATAAAACTTAATGGGGTCGTTGTGGGGGTGTTGTGAGGGTGACATGGTATTAGAAGGTGGAAAGTGTAACATGAGGTTGAAATGAAAATGAAAGATAAAAATAGTATGGGGAGAGATAAGGGTGAACTAGAAAGTAACTGGAGATCTGGTATGAAAAAAGGCGAAAAAGTGTTGGTTAAGTTGATCCTGTGGTGAACTTGGGTTGGTAGACAGCGATGTGCATGAAGGTTAGGTGGTTGTGTTGCCGCTAAAACACGTTAAAGGACGGAGAAATTCGGGAAAATTTCGAAAAAACGTGTAAATGTATTAAAAGGAGTAAACCTTTCACCTGACTCCATCAACCTCCTGACCCCACCGACACCGCGCACCCCTACCTTCTACCTTCTTCCTAAAATTCACAAACCCAATCATCCTGGCCGCCCCATTGTAGCTGGTTACCAAGCCCCCACAGAACGTATCTCTGCCTACATAGATCAACACCTTCAACCCATTACGTGCAGTCTCCCATCCTTCATCAAAGACACCAACCACTTTCTCGAACGCCTGGAATCCTTACCCAATCCGTTACCCCCAGAAACCATCCTTGTAACCATTGATGCCACTTCCTTATACACAAATATCCCGCACGTCCAGGGCCTCGCTGCGATGGAGCACTTCCTTTCACGCCGACCACCTGCCACCCTACCTAAAACCTCTTTCCTCATTACCTTAGCCAGCTTCATCCTGACCCACAACTTCTTCACTTTTGAAGGCCAGACATACCAACAATTAAATGGAACAGCCATGGGTACCAGGATGGCCCCTTTGTACGCCAACCTATTCATGGGTCGCTTAGAGGAAGCCTTCTTGGTTACCCAGGCCTGCCAACCCAAAGTTTGGTACAGATTTATTGATGACATCTTCATCTTCATGATCTGGACTCACAGTGAAGAAGAACTCCAGAATTTCCTCTCCAACCTCAACTCCTTTGGTTCCATCAGATTCACCTGGTCCTACTCCAAATCCCATGCCACTTTCCTTGATGTTGACCTCCACCTGTCCAATGGCCAGCTTCACACGTCCGTCCACATCAAACCCACCAACAAGCAACAGTACCTCCATTACGACAGCTGCCACCCATTCCACATCAAACGGTCCCTTCCCTACAGCCTAGGTCTTCGTGGCAAACGAATCTGCTCCAGTCCTGAATCCCTGAAGCATTACACCAACAACCTGACAACAGCTTTCGCATTCCGCAACTACCCCCCGACCTGGTACAGAAGCAATTAACTAGAGCCACTTCCTCATCCTCTCAAACCCAGAACCTCCCACAGAAGAACCACAAAAGTGCCCCACTTGTGACAGGATACTTTCCGGGACTGGATCAGATTCTGAATGTGGCTCTCCAGCAGGGATACGACTTCCTCAAATCCTGCCCTGAAATGAGATCCATCCTTCATGAAATCATCTCCACTCCACCAAGAGTGTCTTTCCGTCGTCCACCTAACCTTCGTAACCTCTTAGTTCATCCCTATGAAATCCCCAAACCACCTTCCCTACCCTCTGGCTCCTACCCTTGTAACCGCCCCCGGTGTAAAACCTGTCCCATGCACCCTCCCACCACCACCTACTCCAGTCCTGTAACCCGGAAGGTGTACACGATCAAAGGCAGAGCCACGTGTGACAGCACCCACGTGATCTACCAACTGACCTGCCTACACTGTGACGCATTCTATGTGGGAATGACCAGCAACAAGCTGTCCATTCGCATGAATGGACACAGGCAGACAGTGTTTGTTGGTAATGAGGATCACCCTGTGGCTAAACATGCCTTGGTGCACGGCCAGCACATCTTGGCACAGTGTTACACCGTCCGGGTTATCTGGATACTTCCCACTAACACCAACCTATCCGAACTCCGGAGATGGGAACTTGCTCTTCAATATATCCTCTCTTCCCGTTATCCACCAGGCCTCAATCTCCGCTAATTTCAAGTTGCCGCCACTCATACCTCACCTGTCATTCAACAACTTCTTTGCCTGTGCACTTCTGCCTCGACTGACATCTCTGCCAAACTCTTTGTCTTTAAATATGTCTGCTTGTGTCTGTATAGGTGTGGATGGATATGTGTGTTTGTGTGCGCGAGTGTATACCCGTCCTTTTTTCCCCCTAAGGTAAGTCTTTCCGCTCCCGGGATTGGAATGACTCCTTACCCTCTCCCTTAAAACCCACATCCTTTCGTCTTTCCCTCTCCTTCCCTCTTTCCTGATGAGGCAACAGTTTGTTGCGAAAGTTTGAATTTTGTGTGTATGTTTGTGTTTGTTTGTGTTTCTGTCGACCTGCCAGCACTTTCATTTGGTAAGTCACATCATCTTTGTTTTTAGATATATTTCTACATTCAAATCTATGTTAGCGACTGATGCTGCCACTATAGCAACAAAGTTATGTATTATTTTTACTATTTGATATTAGATGTAGAATAAATTAATATCTTAATTCTCTGTTCATGAACATTATCTGTTCCTCCTCCTATATCCACCAAAGAACCACACGGCATGCGATGGAAGATGTAACACACACAACAGTGAAAACAACTGCCATAATCAAAAATCAATCATTTGGAGGAACTACTAAGAAAGAAGCCTCCAGGTAAGTTAACAATAGAAAATGTAAAGAACTCAGATTCTATGAGTTCAAAGAAATATTTAAAAAGACTACTTTCTTATACAGGATTATAAAAATGCTTGTCAGCCAACTGCTGAATAAGTGTGATGTGAACTATGTTAAGTTTCGTTATGTGAATTAGGTTTAAATTTTGTAACATAATGTATTATGGCAGTACATGTACTGGAACTGCTGCAAACTCAGTTTTCCATGTATACAGATCTCTACAATAGTGTGTACGCTATACTTTACATGACAGTCTTGGTTAACTCATACTTCTTACATATTCTATTTAAATAATTTCACATACACGTATGTTATTTAAGGAATGTATTTATTAACAGTAATAAAACATTACAATACATAGCAGCTGTCTTGACCAAATGCCAAGCATAAATGCACAGGCAACTAGCAAAATATGTTTAAACAAGAACTTCTTAGCACTGCAAACAATTGCCATTCTATCAGTCACAATTCTGACATTTTTAAAGCTCACAGATCACAATAAAGGTTAAGCAATACTGTGGTGTAAAAAATACTTAAATATTTATTTCTGTTTAATGTGCATCAAACAAATAGACACTTCCCAGCCTATTTAATAAAATGAGTCCACAGGCATTCCATCACATGATGGTGCTTTAGTGCAAACATACTGGTTAAATATACCAGTTTTTCCATGAATTTTCTCAAATGTCTGCTCACTTATGACAAAGAATTTTATCACTAATGTATACAAGATCATGAAAATCTGAATGAAAACTGGGTTGCATTGGGAACTCCGTATTACATCACAAATGTTTCCATTTTACACTCCTCAACATATAGGCCTGGATGAAGATTATTAATATGAAGTAACCACACTTGTCCTTCATTCTGAACACACAAATAATTAAAAATGTTCCAATGATTAATTGTGCAGGATCATATGTGCAGTGATGTATTACAGCATTCATGTAATCCATGATATGCAGTGCATGCAGTAGCTTGTTTATCACTGTGTGACTGTAAATGTTTAATATTTTCTTTCTTTATCTTCAATTAATATATCACAATAAAAAAATATGTTCCAAACTGACAACTGACTTTTGCCAAAATAACTTAAAATGCTTTGTCCAAATGTATAATAATAAGTTGATCTTTTACAAAGCATATCTATAAGAAAAAACATACAAGGGGCACAGAAGTCATATAAATCAAACAATAAGTTACTATGATGTACATTTAATTTACTTTACAGTACCCCCCCCCCCCCCCCCAAAAAAAAAAAAAAAAAAAAAAAAAAAAAAAAAAAAAAAAAAAAAAAAGAGAGAGAGAGAGAGAGAGAGTTGACTGATGCATTTTTATTTTAAAAATGAAAAACTAATTCTGTAATCTTAACGTCTTCCTTCAATACTTAAGGACCATACAATTATTTCAACAATGATCCAGTCCCTAATTTTGCCACTGAAGCAATGTTCAAAACTTCTCCAACAGTAACAGTATAGACTGGTTTCAATAGAGACATTACAAATACTAACTTACGTCAAATGCATTGTAAATTAATATCTGTAAGTATCTCCAATGTTGTAATCCAAAATAACCTGTTGCTTTAGAAACTAAAATGTATTACATAATGTATTCAATACTACCATAAACTGAACTCATTCTCTATAAAAGCCATATGCAGGAACATAAGAGTTCAAATTGGTATGATTAATGCTGAGCAAACTGTTTGCATTTCATATCTTTAGGGTACCATAAAGTAAATTTCCATTTTACAAAATTCACACCTTGAAAACAAGTTTCCCTCTAGCACCCTTATTATGAATAATGTCATGATGAGCTTGGGAAGCTTCCTCAAGTGCATATTCTCTGGCAATTATAGGTTTAACCCATCCATCTTCAATTCCTTTCAGAATCACACCAGCAGCCTCCAAATGTTCTTCCTGCAATTTATGAATATGTCAAACACTGATCACAATTTACATCATCAGTAAATATTAACAGTATCTACAATCTTAATCTCTTATAACACTACGAGTTATAAATGATCAGGAATAGAAAGCTAGTGTTAATGTCTACTTCACTTCCGGAGATACAACACTTGGCACACACGACAGAAAAGGACACAAATGAAAATTACCTCCAATGTATGGGACCACTGATTCCACCTTCAGGGTGAGAAAAGATCAAAAGGCCAAAAGGGGGCATTGGCAGGTCATTTTGACCCTATGTTAAGAGAAATTCCATGAGGTATGAGGAGAATAGCAGGCAAAGATGAATGGAAATGTATTAAAGGGACTGTAAGGTCAAAGAAAGATCAGTTTAATTGTCCCATCATCCATTGGGAGGTGACAGACAGCTGACAGAGTAAAAAATAAGGATCTAGAAGAAAATACAAAAAGTAACAACATAAATCACAGTAATGAAAGTTCTGGTAGAATGTAATTAATTTAGGAATAAAGGAGACCACTCACTGATAGTATAAGCTTGAGTCATCAACAGGAACACAAAAAGAAATGTAAACTTGTTATCTTTTGGACCAATTATTTAATGAGCTTTGGTAGGGGAAGGAAAAGGCAGAGAGCAGGAGGGCAGGGGTCGGGGAGGGTTAGCTGGTGGTTCAGAGGAAGGCAGCCAGTGTGCAAGATAGGAATGCAGAAGGGGAAGGCAGCAGTTGTACAGGATAAGAATGCGACACATGAGCACTGGAGTCAGCAAGTTGTATGCTGCACCATGACAATGACATGAAGATATGGATTGAGAGTGGGAGACAGGAGTGAGAAGGGAGAGTGTGTTGGGTAGAAGGTGTGAGTGCAGTAGGTTAACAGACTGAGGACAGAGGTTTAGTGAGTGCAGTAGGTTAACAGACTGAGGACAGAGGATTACAGTAGTGAATGATGTATTTCAAGGATAACTCCCCAAATATGTAGTTCAGAAAAGCTGGTGCTGTGCTGAGGAGGGGGGGGGGGGGGGGGGGGGGGATAATTCAGTAATTCAGATGGCATGGGTTGTGCTCAGCAGCATGTTCCGTCACTGAGTGGTCAACTTGGTTGTTGGCCACAGTTTGGCAGTGCCCACTGAGTCCGGTAGACAACTGGCGGTGGGGTGGGAGGTCCTTCATTTCCAGGCATGATGACAAATAATCAAAGCTTTGACAAATGACACAGTTCAGTTGCTGGAGTCCAGGACAATCCTTTGCGGCTAGTTCCTGGGAGTGGTGAGATGATTAGTGGGGTTGTGAGGATATGTTACAGGAAATGCCAATGGGCATCACTGTGGGGGTCCGGATGGGGGTTTGTCGGGGACAACCAGCTCGTCCCACGCATCCCCCGATCGGACTACGACTGTGGTTGCCCGGGATAATGCCCGCATTGAGGCTGATCCCTCACCTGTGGTAGAGTGGGAGGCCGTCTCAAGGTGTGGCAGGGGGCGAAAGACATTCCGGAGGGCTGAACAGAAGGCCTCTCCAGTTTGTCTGACAAACCGGTTTCAGGCTCTGTCTCAGGCTGATACTGATCATCGGTCTGACATGGCTGCTTGTCCTGTTCCAGAGATTGCCCCTCAGTCTGCAAGATCCGGGCAGTTGCAGAGGGTGGGCTTACTGGTAGTTGGGAGCTCCAACGTCAGGCGCGTAATGGGGCCCCTTACGGATATGGCAGCAAGAGAGGGGAAGAAAACCAATGTGCACTCAGTGTGCATACCGGGGGAGTCATTCCAGATGTGGAAAGGGTCCTTCCGGATGCCATGAAGGGTACAGGGTGCACCCATCTGCAGGTGGTCGCTCATGTCGGCACCAATGATGTGTGTCGCTATGGATCAGAGGAAATCCTCCCTGGCTTCCGGCGGCTATCTGGTTTGGTGAAGACTGCCAGTCTCGCTAGCAGGATGAAAGCAGAGCTCACCATCTGCAGCATCGTTGACAGGACTGACTGCGGACCTTTCGTACAGAGCCAAGTGGAGGGTCTGAATCAGAGGCTGAGACGGTTCTGCGACCGTGTGGGCTGCAGATTCCTCGACTTGCGCCATAGAGTGGTGGGGTTTCAGGTTCCGCTGGATAGGTCAGGAGTCCACTACACGCAACAAGCGGCTACACGGATAGCAGGGGTTGTGTGGCGTGGGCTGGGCGGTTTTTTAGGTTAGATGGCCTTGGGCAAGCACAGAAAGGTCAACAGCCTCAACGGGTGCGGGGCAACGTCAGGACATGCGGGGACCAAGCAGCAATCGGTATTGTAATTGTAAACTGTCGAAGCTGCGTTGGTAAAGTACCGGAACTTCAAGCGCTGATAGAAAGCACCGAAGCTGAAATCGTTATAGGTACAGAAAGTTGGCTGAAGCCAGAGATAAATTCTGCCGAAATTTTTACAAAGGTACACACGGTGTTTAGAACGGATAGATTGCATGCAACCGGTGGTGGAGTGTTCGTCGCTGTTAGTAGTAGTTTACCCTGTAGTGAAGTAGAAGTGGATAGTTCTTGTGAATTATTATGGGTGGAGGTTACACTCGACAACCGAGCTAGGTTAATAATTGGCTCCTTTTACCGACCTCCCGACTCAGCAGCATTAGTGGCAGAACAACTGATAGAAAATTTGGAATACATTTCACATAAATTTTCTCAGCATGTTATAGTCTTAGGTGGAGATTTCAATTTACCAGATATAGACTGGGACACTCAGATGTTTAGGACGGGTGGTAGGGACAGAGCATCGAGTGACATTATACTGAGTGCACTATCCGAAAATTACCTCGAGCAATTAAACAGAGAACCGACTCGTGGAGATAACATCTTGGACCTACTGATAACAAACAGACCCGAACTTTTCGACTCTTTAAGTGCAGAGCAGGGAATCAGTGATCATAAGGCCGTTGCAGCATCCCTGAATATGGAAGTTAATAGGAATATAAAAAAAGGGAGGAAGGTTTATCTGTTTAGCAAGAGTAATAGAAGGCAGATTTCAGACTACCTAACAGATCAAAACGAAAATTTCTGTTCCGACACTGACAATGTTGAGTGTTTATGGAAAAGTTCAAGGCAATCGTAAAATGCGTTTTAGACAGGCACGTGCCGAGTAAAACTGTGAGGGACGGGAAAAACCCATCGTGGTACAACAACAAAGTTAGGAAACTACTGCGAAAGCAAAGAGAGCTTCACTCCAAGTTTAAATGCAGCCAAAACCTCTCAGACAAACAGAAGCTAAACGATGTCAAAGTTAGCGTAAGGAGGGCTATGCGTGAAGCGTTCAGTGAATTCGAAAGTAAAATTCTATGCCGACTTGACAGAAAATCCTAGGAAGTTCTGGTCTTACGTTAAATCAGTAAGTGGCTCGAAAAAGCATATCCAGACACTCCGGGATGATGATGGCATTGAAACAGAGGATGACACGTGTAAAGCTGAAATACTAAACACCTTTTTCCAAAGCTGTTTCACAGAGGAAGACCGCACTGCAGTTCCTTCTCTAAATCCTTGCACAAACGAAAAAATGGCTGACATTGAAATAAGTGTCCAAGGAATAGAAAAGCAACTGGAATCACTCAACAGAGGAAAGTCCACTGGACCTGACGGGATACCAATTCGATTCTACACAGAGTACGCGAAAGAACTTGCCCCCCTTCTAACAGCCGTGTACCGCAAGTCTCTAGAGGAACGGAGGGTTCCAAATGATTGGAAAAGAGCACAGGTAGTCCCAGTCTTCAAGAAGGGTCGTCGAGCAGATGCGCAAAACTATAGACCTATATCTCTTACGTCGATCTCTTGTAGAATTTTAGAACATGTTTTTTGCTCGAGTATCATGTCGTTTTTGGAAACCCAGAATCTACTATGTAGGAATCAACAATCGTGTGAGACCCAACTCGCTTTATTTGTTCATGAGACCCAGAAAATATTAGATACAGGCTCCCAGGTAGATGCTATTTTTCTTGACTTCCGGAAGGCATTCGATACAGTTCTGCACTGTCGCCTGATAAACACAGTAAGAGCCTACGGAATATCAGACCAGCTGTGTGGCCGGATTGAAGAGTTTTTAGCAAACAGAACACAGCATGTTGTTATCAATGGAGAGACGTCTACAGACGTTAAAGTAACCTCTGGCGTGCCACAGGGGTGTGTTATGGGACCATTGCTTTTCACAATATATATAAATGACCTAGTAGATAGTGTCGGAAGTTCCATGCGGCTTTTCGCGGATGATGCTGTAGTATACAGAGAAGTTGCAGCATTAGAAAATTGTAGCAAAATGCAGGAAGATCTGCAGCGGATAGGCACTTGGTGCAGGGAGTGGCAACTGACCCTTAGCATAGATAAATGTAATGTATTGCGAATACATAGAAAGAAGGATCCTTTATTGTATGATTATATGATAGCGGAACAAACACTGGTAGCAGTTACTTCTGTAAAATACCTGGGAGTATGCGTGCAGAACGATTTGAAGTGGAATGATCATATAAAATTAATTGTGGTAAGGCGGGTACCAGGTTGAGATTCATTGGGAGAGTCCTTAGAAAATGCAGTCCATCAACAAAGGAGGTGGCTTACAAAACTCGTTCGACCTATACTTGAGTATTGCTCATCAGTGTGGGATCCGTTCCAGATCGGTTTGGCGGAGGAGATAGAGAAGATCTAAAGAAGAGCGGCGCGTTTCGTCACAGGGTTATTTGGTAACCGTGATAGCATTACGGAGATGTTTAACAAACTCGAGTGGCAGACTCTGCAAGAGAGGTGCTCTGCATCGCGGTGTAGCTTGCTCGCCAGGTTTTGAGAGAGTGCGTTTCTGGATGAGGTATCAAATATATTGCTTCCCCCTACTTATACCTCCCGAGGAGATAACGATTGTAAAATTAGAGAGATTAGAGCACGCATGGAGGCTTTCAGACAGTCGTTCTTCCCGCGAACCATACGCGACTGGAACAGGAAGGGGAGGTAATGACAGTGGCACGTAAAGTGCCCTCCGCCACACACCGTTGGGTGGCTTGCGGAGTATAAATGTAGATGTAGAAATCTTTAATATGTTTTTGGACTACCAGGGAGGATGGGTGAGAGTGCCTGTCTGTGAAGGCCTTTAGAAGACCTTCAGCATCCATGGACAGCCAGGCCACTGCACCCAAACAATCTACCCAACAGTCTCTCCCCCTCCTCTGTATTGTCAACCCTTCCCATACCACAACTTTATGTCATAGTTACTGTGTGCAACATAAGTCACTGGCACCGTGTGTTGCATTCTTATACCTCACATCCTCTGCCTCCTGTTTCTGTACTCTCATCCCACACACTGGCTGTCTCCCTCTAATCTGCCAGCTACCCCTCCCCAACCCCTCCTCTATATACACAGACAAGGAAAAAAAATCCTGAATTTCCTGGTTAAAAATACAGTTTTTCTACTGAAAATGCACTATACTTGAGATGTTGTTGTTGTTGTGGTCTTCAGTCCTGAGACTGGTTTGATGCAGCTCTCCATGCTACTCTATCCTGTGCAAGCTTCTTCATCTCCCAGTACCTACTGCAACCTACATCCTTCTGAATCTGTTTAGTGTATTCATCTCTCGGTCTCCCTCTACGATTTTTACCCTCCACGCTGCCCTCCAATACTAAATTGGTGATCCCTTGATGCCTCAGAACATGTCCTACCAACCGATCCCTTCTTCTAGTCAAGTTCTGCCACAAACTTCTCTTCTCCCCAATCCTATTCAATACCTTCTCATTAGTTACGTGATCTACCCACCTTATCTTCAGCATTCTTCTGTAGCACCACATTTCGAAAGCTTCTATTCTCTTCTTGTCCAAACTAGTTATCGTCCATGTTTCACTTCCGTACATGGCTACACTCCATACAAATACTTTCAGAAACGACTTTCTGCCACTTAAATCTATACTCGATGTTAACAAATTTCTCTTCTTCAGAAACGATTTCCTTGCCATTGCCAGTCTACATTTTATATCCTCTACTTCGACAATCATCAGTTATTTTACTCCCTAAATAGCAAAACTCCTTTACTACTTAAGTGTCTCATTTCCTAATCTAATTCCCTCAGCATCACCCGATTTAATTTGACTACATTCCATTATCCTCGTTTTGCTTTTGTTGATGTTCATCTTATATCCTCCTTTCAAGACACTGTCCATTCTGTTCAACTGCTCTTCCAAGTCCTTTGCTGTCTCTGACAGAATTACGATGTCATCGGCGAACCTCAAACTTTTTACTTCTTCTCCATGAATTTTAATACCTACTCCGAATTTTTCTTTTGTTTCCTTTACTGCTTGCTCAATATACAGATTGAATAACATCAGGGAGAGGCTACAACCCTGTCTCACTCCTTTCCCAACCACTGCTTCCCTTTCACGCCCCTCGACTCTTATAACTGCCATCTGATTTCTGTACAAATTGTAAATAGCCTTTCGCTCCCTGTATTTTATACCTGCCACCTTCAGAATTTGAAAGAGAGTATTCCAGTTAACATTGTCAAAAGCTTTCTCTAAGTCTACAAATGCTAGAAACGTAGGTTTGCCTTTTCTTAATCTTTCTTCTAAGCTAAGTCGTAAGGTTAGTATTGCCTCATGTGTTCCAACATTTCTACGGAATCCAAACTGATCTTCCCCGAGGTCCGCTTCTACCAGTTTTTCCATTCGTCTGTAAAGAATATCTGTGGCACTCACATGTTATGTTCTCCCACTATAAAGTTATTTTCATGCCAGAGAGAGTCTGTTAACCTCAAGTCACCAGAGACTTACTGGATGGAAGAGAAGGAAAGACTCTTATCAATATACCGTAGCACAGAGTTAGTTTATTGTTAACACAGTATACAGATTAGGTTCCTATGATGTCTTAGTCTCACGTTAGTGTAAAACTTAACTGATTCCACATTGCTGGAGATTTTTGTTCTTGATGGCATTTTGTTGTTTGTTGTTGTTGTTGTCTTCCGTCCAAAAACTGGTTTGATGCGGCTGTCCATGCTACTCTATCCTGTACAAGCTTCTTCACCTCCCAGTACCTACTACAACCTACATCTTTCTGAATCTGCTTAGTGTATTCATTT
Source organism: Schistocerca americana (assembly GCF_021461395.2). NCBI lineage: Eukaryota > Metazoa > Arthropoda > Insecta > Orthoptera > Acrididae > Schistocerca > Schistocerca americana. The sequence goes on along the minus strand of NC_060122.1, from coordinate 371,996,156 downwards.
ATTGGTCTCAATCTACGATTTTTACCCTCCATGCTACCCTCCCAATACTAAATTGGTGATCCCTTCACGCCTCAGAACATGTCCTACCAACCGATCCCTTCTTCTAGTCAATTTGTGCCACAATTTCTCTTCTCCCCAATTCTATTCAATACCTCCTCATTAGTTATGTGATCTACCCATCTAATCTTCAGCATTCTTCTATTTCAAAAGCTTCTATTCCCTTCTTGTCTAAACTATTTATCATCCATGTTTCACTTCCATACATGGCTACACGCCATTCAAATACTTTCAGAAACTACTTCCTGACATTTAAATCTACACTTGATGTTAACAAATTTCCCTTCTTCAGAAACGCTTTCCTTGCCATTGCCAGTCTACATTTTATTTCCTCTCTACTTCGACCATCATCAGTGATTTTGCTCCCCAAATAGCAAAACTCATTTACTACTTTAACACTTACAGCACGGTGCCCGTACATCATATGGGCGCTGCCGCCCTGACATTGGCGACAGCGCCCGTATACCGTACAGACAAGCCTTTATTTAGCTCTGTAAGCGCGTTTAACGGGTCTCCAAAAAAGTTTCGTCAACTAATGTGGAGGTAGTTCATTCTTCTTCCGCAAGAGGCCAGCACTTATCGGCTATCTCATTCTGGGAGCGGTTGTGAGCACTGCAAAGACGAAGTTGTCTGCAGTTCATTCACAGGTGTTTACAATCAAGAAAAGGGCGTGCAGCGAGCTGACGGAGGCCGAGATCTTAGATATTCTTTATGGAGATGCAAGATCTGAAATTGACGATTCTGACAAAGAGGATTCGTACTCTCCAGACGAAAGTACAAGTGATGATTCAGGTATGTATGTGTCTCAATTGTTTATAAAGTGAAGAGTTTCATTACCGCATTTTGTATTGTGAGTAGTGTTCATTACTTCACTTGCATTTAGTACTTCTTAGTACCAATCTTAGCATTATTTTTTTTCTATGCAGACAGTGGTACAGACCATCAGTCACCATCTGTGGTACCTGGTCATGTGTGCCTCACTGAGCACGTAGAGCAAGATTGGTCGGAACTAGACAATCAGCCAGTACTGCCGGATTTCCAGGAAGTAGTCGGCGTAACATCACATTTTTCAGATGCCACTGAGGAGCTTCAATATTTTAGTTACTTGTTTGATGACGACATTATTCGGCTCATCAAAAGTGAAACGAACTGGTACGCTGGTAACGTTATTACGGCAATGAAACACAAAGGTAGCCTGAAAATAAACTCTGTTTGGAATAAGTGGTCTGCAGTAAAATTGCAAGAGATTTACTGGTTTTTCAGGATTATTTTGCATATGTGCATCGTCAAATTGCCGAAAATCAGTGATTATTGGTCAACAGACCCATTTTTGCAGACAGGATTGGCGAGTAAATTGTTGAGTCGCGACCGATTTTGCGCTATATTGTCAATGTTACACTTGAATGACAATGCTACGTTCATTAGCAGAGGTGAAGAAAAGCATGACCCACTTCACAAAGTGAGGCCTTTTTAAAAGCAAAAGTAGTTTTCATCCAGGCATGAATCTGACAACAGATGAGGCAAATGTGTCCCTTTCGTGGTAGAATAGGCTTCAGAGTATACATGAAAAACAAACCCAATAAATATGGAATAAAATTGTATGCTCTCTGCGATTCATCGACTGGTTATATGCTAAACTGTGATGTATATACAGGTTCTGCAGGGAATGTTGACAGTAGTATACAGGGCCCTGTAAAAAGGTTGTGTTCATAGTACTTTGGCAAAGGACATTGCATTTATATGGATAGGTACTACACCAGTCCATCTCTTTTGGACTTGTTGTGGGAAAATAAAACTCTTGGAGTGGGAACTGTAATGAAAAACAATAAAGGTTTACCGTGAATATTCAAAACACTAAAACTAAAAAAAGATCAGATAGTTTTCGAAGGAAACACCATCTCTTGGCAGTGAAGTGGAAGTCAAAACGAGACGTTTTTTGTCTTTCTACAAAGCATTAAGTCTACCAGCACTAGTATTCAAGTGAGGGCCAAAGGTGGAAATTGTAAAGCCAGACGCTATTATTGATTACAATAAGAATAAAGCTGGGGTTGACAGAGCAGATTAGTTCTCCAGCTATTATCCGTTTACCCGAAAAACTTTGAAGTGGTGGAAAAAGCTGTTTTTCCACTTGTTTAACATGTCAACAGTTTTATTTTATATAAAGAGAAGACTAGGAAGAATGTATTCCTAGTAGACTTAATTCACAAAGTGGGGAAGAAATTGGCTGAGAAGGGCAGAAGTAATTTTCAGCAACAAGCTGCTTCATCCTCACAAATTTGCAAGGCACTGTCCAGAGAAGGTCCCACCCACTGCAAACAAGGTGAATACTATTAGGTATTGGAAAGTATGTTCAGACAGGGGGAAGAAAGCACATCAGGAAGGAAAGTAGATGGAGGTGCAAGGACTGTGGCGTTGGCCTTTGCGTCCCACAGCATTTCCAGGATTTTCACACAAAGGCTACTACATCTGAACTATTAAAATACTCTAGTTTACAGATACCTGCAGTTAGACATTCCAGTGATATTTTTTTAAAATTTAGATACAGTAGAATGGCATTACTCAGGAAAGAGATCATGTAAAACTTTTTTGTCCTCGACATTTTTGTGTTTTCTTTATTTAATTATAACACCCATTTGTATTTTATATTGTAAAATAAACTCACATTCATGTAAAGCTCTTACTATTTTCCTTTTAAATGATGTAAGAACCATATTCCTAACTTTTTCTGTTCTTTGCAATCTAATTTCAAACATCCATTATATATGCCAGTTCACAGCCAAGTGCCGGGTGTAAAGAGGGCAGTGTTGAAAGTGTTAAGTGTCTCATTTCCTAATCTAATTCCCACAGCATCACCCGACTTAATTTGACTACATTCCATTATCCTCATTTTGCTTTTGTTGATGTTCATCTTATATCCTCCTTTCAAGACACTGTCCATTCCGTTCAACTGCTCTTCCAAGTCCTTTGCTCTCTCTGACAGAATTACAATGTCATCGGCAAACCTCAAAGTTTTTATTTCTTCTCCACGGAATAATACCTACTCTGGATTTTTCTTTTGTTTCCTTTACTGCATGCTCTATATACAGATTGAATAACATCGCGGATAGGCTATAACCTTGTCTCACTCCCTTCCCAACCACTGCTTCCCTTTAATTAATTAATGAGTATTGTGCCTTCTGCATGTAATTACTGTCCAGCCTATCTGTCTCTGTAAAAACCTTGGCAAATCATACTTTATCAGTGTGATACACTAATGAAGTACAACTGTTGTTAATTTTCTTATTCAAGTATGTATTTTAGTTGTATTTTAGTTATATTTTACGAGTCTAGTTCCGTAGGATCAAATTGAGTAGCAAATCTCCAAGGTCATGGAATGTGTCAGTACATGAAATTACAACATAAAAGTAATAACAGATAAAATAAAATGTTTATGAAGAAAACCAAAACCAAGCCACAAGTTTATCTAAACACAATCAACAATATAATGCAGGAATCAGCTTAATTATTCAAGGAACGCATTGACAGAATAGAACAAGTGACCCATGCGGAAACTCTTCAGTTTTGATTTGAGAGCGTGTGGATTACTGCTAAGATTTTTCAATTCTTGTGGTAGCTTATTGAAAATGGATGCAGCAGTATACTGCACACCCTTCTGCACAAGAGTCAAGGAAGCGCGACCCAAATGCAGATGCCTAGTATTAACTGAATGAAAGTTTCTAATTCTTGGGACTAAGCTGATATTGTTAACAAGAGACAACAGTAAAGAATATATATTGAGATGCCAATGTCAGAACACCCAAATTAATGAACAGTGATATACAAGAGGTTTGTGAACTTACGCCACTTACTGCCCAAACCACCCATTTCTGTGCCAAAAATATCTTTTGAGACTGGGAAGAATTACCCCAGAATATAATACCATATGTCACAATCAAATTAAAATAAGTAAAGCTGACTATTTGTCATGTTGAACTAACACTTCAGATACCATTTGAATACTAAAAATGGTAGCATTAAGTCTTTGAACAAGATCCTGAATGTGGGCTTTCCACGACAGTTTACTGTCTATCTGAACACCTAGAAATTTCAACTGCTCAGTTTCACTTATCATATGCCCATTCTGTGAAATTAAAATGTCGAGTTTTGCTGAATTGTGTGTTAGAAACTGTAAAAACTGAGTATTACTGTGATTTAGAGTTAGCTTATTTTCTACAAGCTATGAACTTCTGTCATGAACTGTAGTACTTGAAACAGTGCCAATGTTACACACAACATCCTTTACTGCCAAGCTCGTGTCATCAGCACATACAAATATTTTAGAATCACCTGTAATACTAGAGGGCATATCATTTATATAAATAAGAAACAGGAGTGCCGCCCCCCCCCCCCCCAGCACTGATATCTCAGCACACTGCCCCCCCCATTTGACTATAACCCCCCCCCCCCCCCTCAGACCCCATATCGTAGCCATTCTCAACACTGGATCATGACCTTTTGCTGTCTCTTGCTAAAGTAAGAGGTGAACCAATTGTGAGCTACTCCACGTATTCCATAACTTCTGGAGCAATATTTTGTGATCAACACAATCAAATGCCTTAGTTAAATCAAAAAAGATGACTAGCATTCAAAACCTTTTGTTTAACCCATCCAGTACCTCACAGAGAAAAGAGAATAAAGCATTTTTAGTTGCTAAACCACTTCTAAAACCGATCTGTACATTTGATAGCAATTTATGAGAAATAAAATGATCAATTATCCTTACACAGCCTTTTCAATAACTTCAGCAAATACTAATAGCATAGAAATAGATCTAAATTGTCTACATTATCCCTTTATCCATTTTTATAAAGCAGCTTTACTACGTAGTGCTTTACTCGTTCAGGAAACCAATCATTCTTCAAGGAAAAATTACAAATATGCCTAAGTATAGGACTAACATGTGGAACACAGTACTTTAATATTCTGCTAGTCACTCCATCATATCCATGAGAGTCCTTAGTCTTCAGTGATTTAATTATTGACCCAATCTCCCCCCTGTCAGTATCACAGAGGAGTATTTCAGACATCAATCTCAGAAAGGCATTTTCCAAGAGATTTATATGATTCCCTGTAGAAACTACGATTTTATTTAATTCAGCAGCAGCAATGCTCAGAAAGTGATTTTAAATATTGTACATATATCTATCTATCAGCAACAGAAATATTTTTACTACAAACTGACTTTATATCATCAATCTTGTGCTGCTGATCAGACACTTCCTGGCCATATGGTTTTAATTTTATCCAGTGAATTAGCTGTTCTACCCTTTCCCTTCCTATTAACATTTTTAAGCAACTTACAATATCGTTTGAAATGGGCTATGATAGCTTCTAACATTATGATACAAATCCCACTTTGTTCTACAAGATATTCTTATCCCACTAGTCACCCACCCAGGCTGCCTTTTACTGCTAGTACCCTGTTTAGAATGTTCTAATGGAAAGCAGCTTTCAAAGAGCATGAGAAATGTGTTAAGGAAAGCATTATATTAGTCACCTATGGTAGTGCCCCCAGAATTTTACAAAAGTCTGGAGACACTTGTGTTCCAGCCGTTTTGAACACGCGTTATTTTAAAGCAGGTCATAAGGATGAGCATGGGATACTGCGCCCATTTATTGTTTGTGCAGGCGAAACTGGAAGGGAGATAATTCGTCGGCACTGGCAAGTGTTCAGCGCGACCTGCCAAGAATAAGCAAATACAGCCCGGAAGCTCCGTGGCTGGCTGCAAAGAGTAATGCAGCATTGTATTGTTAAAAAAATAAATGGAGATACTTGAAATAGTGACTGTTTATTAGACGTTGAACTGCTGTTGAGAGTACGTGGATAGTCAACCACGATAAAAGCTTATGTATTAATTGTGTTCAAAAATGTGTAATTAATTGATTCTGGGTGCCCGGTAATGTGTGGGCTTACGTCATAAATTTTCGTTGTTTTTTTGTACAAAGTGGAAATAAATATGTTCTGGTGGATTGAATGATATTCCAAGAGTTGCGTATTTTTTAAATAAGAAGAGAGAGAGCGAGAGAGTGAAAGAGTGAAAATTTCTCTTTCCTAGCAGTAAAATCTTCGGAGAAGTGTCTGGTGCTAGCCGGAGACATTGGCGCTGCAAGAAAGTAGAACCAGCATTCTTCAACAAGTAAGTCCATGAAAACGTTTAAGCTGTATAGAGAGAGCTTAACATTACACCGGGCCACCGCACTATGTTATCGGCACTATGAACATCCTGCCACTTTTGTTCCTCAATGAGGTTTAAAAAACACTCTATTGCCATTGGATTAGTTTTTCAACATACCGTGTAATTTTTGAGTACCAAAACCTTTCAGTGCTAAAATTTGTGCATCATGGTCTGAAAGGCCATTCACCATTTTACTAAGAGAATGCCAATCTAATAATGAAGAATCAATAAAAATATTATTATGGCTGTGTTACTGTTCCCCTGCACCATGGCTGGAAAAAACACAGTCAGCATTAGATCATATGAATTTAGGAGATGTCCCAGCATCCTTTTTCTAGCACAATCACATACAAAATTAATACTGAAGTCACCACATACAACTAACTTTTGGTACGTACGTCCTATAAAATGAACCAAGAACCCTCTCTAGCTTGAGCAAAAATGCTCTGAAGTCACGAGTTTGGGGATCTATAAACAACAACAATTAGAAGTTTAGTTTCTCTAAATTCAACTGCCCCTGAACAACATTCAAATACTTGTTGAGTGCAGTGCCGTGATACATCTATGGAATACTGTTTTTTATCTAAAAACAAAGATGATGTAACTTACCAAACGAAAGCGTTGGTATGTTGATAAACACACAAATAAACACAAACACACACACAAAATTCAAGCTTTCGCAACCAACGGTTGCTTCATCAGGAAAGAGGGAAGGAGAGGGAAACACGAAAGGATGTGGGTTTTAAGGGAGAGGGTAAGGAGTCATTCCAATCCTGGGAGTGAAAAGACTTACCTTAGGGGGGAAAAAAGGACAGGTATACACTCGCACACACACACACACACACACACACACACACACACACATCCGCACATATACAGACACAAGCAGACATTTGTAAAGGCAAAGAGTTCAGCCTAAACTCTTTGCCTTTACAAATGTCTGCTTGTGTCTGTATATGTGTGGATGGATATGTGTGTGTGTGCGCACAAGTGTATACCTGTCCTTTTTTCCCCCTAAGGTAAGTCTTTTCACTCCTGGGATTGGAATGACTCTTTACCCTCTCCCTTAAAACCCACATCCTTTCGTCTTTCTCTCTCCTTCCCTCTTTCCTGATGAAGCAACTGTTGGTTGCGAAAGCTTGAATTGTGTGTGTGTGTGTGTGTGTGTGTGTGTGTGTGTGTGTGTGTGTGTGTGTGCGTGTCTATCAACATACCAACGCTTTCGTTCGGTAAGTTACATCATCTTTGTTTTTAGATATATTTTTCCCACGTGGAATGTTTCCCTCCATTATATTCATATCATCAATTTGGATACTGTTTTTTTATGTACATGGCCACTCCCCTGCTCCACAAAGAACTGCTCGAAAAACAGCCAGCTAATCTTTATCCTGGTAAAGAAAGCCTCTACTACTACTACTACTAACTACTACTACTACTACTACGTGATCAGGCCCAGTGGACCGCACGCATCTACAAGTTTCCTCCTCCACTGTATTCTGTCCATTGCTGCTATCCGCCATCCGTCGACATCTATTGACACTTGGTTTAAATCTTCATGGAGTCCATCCCTCCAACGCTTCTTGGGTCTCCCTGGCGGTCTCTTTCCTGTAGGTGTGAAATCCAGGAGCTTCTGAGGCCATCTGTGATCCTCTATCCGGGCCACATGGCCGGCCCACTGCATTCATTTGGCTTTGACAGTTCCTGCTATGTTGGGCTATTGGTATAGTTCCTCAAGCTCTTGGTTGTATCTGATCCTCCATTCCCCTGTATCTGCATCCAGAACCGGACCGAAGATCTTCTGAGGCACTTTTCTCTCAAAAACAAGGAGCTTATGGAAGTCCTGTTTCCGGATACTTCATGTCTCACAGCCATATAGAACAACAGGCTGGATCAGGTTTTTGTACAGTCGGGTCTTGAACTGATGGAGAGATATCTGGACTGAAGCAGTGTGCTAGGATGTGGTAAGATCGGTTTCCTGCTTGTATTCTGGCACTGATCTCTGCTTCACATGACAAGTTCTCAGTGAAAAGTGCCCCTAGGTATTTGAATTCATGTACTCTCTTGTAGGACTGGTCCCCAACCTGCAGTGATTGTACATGATCAGCAGTCTGACAATGACCACACATCATAACGAGGGACTCTGTCTTGGCTTCGTTTATGTTTAGCACAAATTTGCTGGTAACCTACTTTAGTGCTTTGGTCATTTGCTCCGACTCTGAATTGTCAAATAATTTAAGTGGTGCTCCAATATACCAATTATGTCAGAGTCAGCATCTATAAGCAGTTCACTAACTTTATCTCTAATACCTCTTACATTTTGATGAAATGTGCTAATTCCTTCTCTACTTACCTCCTCTGAATGTGATTCCTTTGTTAGAAGGACTTCCTTTAAGCAGGAATATCTATCAGCTGACTAAGTTTAATAAATGACTTCAACACATAAACAACTTTAAAAAACACAGTGGGTGAAAGCTTCCAAAAGTTTAGCAAACCAAACTGATTTTGTTGTAATTTACACTACTTCCAGTTTGCAATGCCAATGATAAGCAGCACACAGTGTGCAAAGCAGTGAAGCAGAATATTAGCACAATGAGAGTTTAAAAAAATGGCGAAGGTGCTACATATCTGGGTATTTGGGGAAATGTATATCATGATTTGTTTTCTTTCAGCACAGAGAACACACAGCATATCACAGTACTCACAAATGGAATGTCACATGCATTTGTCAGTAGTTTTAAAGTATGCTGCAATGGAAAAAAAAGATGTCAAACTTTTAGATTACAGTCTTTACTAATGAAGGAAAACTACCAGTCCCCTGCCTAGCAAGTGAGTAGTTGCCTTTTCTCATATTTGTTGTTTCCATACTAGAATCTCCATTTTTGTAATTTTTGCCATGTATGATGGCAGATGAGTGGACCCAAGGAATGTGACAGCAGTAATGGTTTGGTTGATTTAAGGTAAGATTCTTACTGTAACGCAGTGTGTTACACTTGTGAATGCAGTTGTACACCTGAAAACTTCACTGCAATTACCATTATCTGTACATAATAGATTACTTTTATTTGTTTTCCACACAGAAATCACAAAAACCCAGCTGATGTTATGAAAACATTAAGAAATTTTACATAATGCAAGTGCTGTATTTTGCAAGTGAATATCTTAATTAATATTACTAAAAGAAAATTTTTAAACTGATGAATAATCAGATGATTATTACATAGAATGCTTCATAATTGTATAATTAACTCCAAAAAGCATACTATAGTACCACAAAATTTGCATGACTCAAAGTATATATTATCTGCATTTTTTACAGGTTTTTTTTGTTAAAGAAGATGCTATAAATATGTACTAATATTAACTCCACTGACAGCGAGCTGCTGAATTTTTGAACAAATTTATCTCAGACTTGTAGAGCCAACATACTAAAAAAACATTTATGTAATATTCCATGGGCACATGGAGGAACATAGACATATTAAAACTGAAATATAAAGAATTAATGTTCACATCAATACTTATTTTATATTTAACACATTTTTGGCTTTCTAGGTCACCATCAGACAACTTAAGACTAGACAGACAGTCGATAAAACATCAAAAGAGAGCTTGTATCTGGACAAATATTGTTCTTTTCAAAGATATGCGACACTTTTATGGCTATATACCTACATGAAAAACACACATTGCAATATCTCAATCTGATATTGGTGCAAAACAATAAATATTCTGTAATGATTTGCTGAATGTATTGGACACTAAAGACGTGAGTATAAATCCCTGAACCCCCTGAGTGACCGACAAACATATTGTACTATTCACGTTATACAGATGTTGATTAAAGTCTCTCAACTATACACATACTGATACACTGTCCTTAAGCATACTGAAGTAGACACAAAGAAGCTCTGGACAAATAAACCTTATATTAACTTCAAAGATTAACAGTATAATAATATAAAGGCCAAAATAGTACACCAAGTGAGTATTGGCACAGGCTACTACATTATATGGACAAAATTACAGGTGAAAGTAAGGAACAGCCAAAATGGGGGATTGGGGATCAGAGGGCAGAGAGGAGGAAGGAGTCAATGCAATGTGGGGAGTGGGGAACACAAACATTATCTAATGGTGAAAAAGTGTGTTAACTGGCTGCTGCTATTTTAGCATGGGCCCTACACGTGTACCAATTTATAATCAGCCTTCCAATAAATTGGATGTGTGCAGGGGCTTCCCAACCACTTTTTCTTGTCAGGTGGTCAGTTGGGTCTGACCGTCTGATATCCAACACACACCTCCCTCCGATCACCACCACTTCACTCAACAAATTGTGCCATGCGTAACGCTGTCCGACCAACTTCCTGAAATGATCATCTGCAGTTTGCGTGCATGAACAGATATGCTTTTTAAAATGGCTAATGTGGCAGATAGCAAGGAAGATAAAGGTGTTATGAGATAATTTATAGAGAGATGCCTTCTGCTTCATTACTATTATTTATTATGACTATTTATGCTACAAATGACAATAATATTGTTTACCTGAATATTATTTATTTCATTTTGGTATTTGTTTTAATTTATCTTGATATATTTCCTCAGGCAACTATAAATCATGTTGCAGGTCTTAGGAATCATTCTGGACAATAATTGTGGAGAAACAACAGCAGTGAATCTGAGATCCTTTAACTTCTTCCAGAGGCTAGAAACCACAATGTTTCTAACAGCCTCTCCTTGCAGCTTACACTCTCTCTCATAACTGTTCTTTTTCATTAAAAATGTTTTCATGACATTCAGCAGCTCCACAAAGCATTTTCATCAATTCTTAGGTAATCATGAAAATAATCAAGCTCACAGGTCCTTAAGTAAAGAGCATGGGTGAATTTCTTTCTTTGCATCAGTTACTTCTTTGCCCACAGCTTTCTCTCTGTTTTCTCGGCTTTGTTACCTCTAAAACAGCCAAGATAAATCTCAATTTTTTTCTGTGTCAAAAAAGGTGGCATCACATCAAACAAAACCTCAATGAATTTACTATAAATAATTTACAACCACTGACTGGAACAGAGTGCCACTGCAATCACTTAGTGTAATTGATTGGGACGTGTGTAGGTTGTGCACAAATTAGTTGGTTGGTTGGTTGGACAATAAATTGGTGTGTATGGCCCTTTAGTATTAAGTGAAGCTTCTGTGGTTGGTGTATACTGAGAGCCAGAAATTCAAGTAATGTTGTAATGCCAGTTTTCCTCCTTTAATTCCAAAGAAACACTTTTTTTTTTATTTAAATTCACATCCTTGAAAGGTAAGTTTACAGTGGAGTTGGAAGGACACTCAATAAACTTCTTAGACCTTACCATGACATTAGCAAGCTAAAACATTTAAGGCACACAGCAAAAAGTAACTTCTACAGACAAGTAATACCTGCCACTTTTCAGCATCCTATAACACAAAAACATGCAGCCTCCCACTTAATGGTGCACTGTGAGAGCTATAGGTAGGCCAAGAGATCTCCAGGCTGAGCATTCTATGGGCTTAAATGTGCCAAGTTGCAATAGCTCTGTCGGATCTCCAGGGCTAGTTAGAGTGGTAGAATGCCGTGTCTTTTACATGCATCACGCATAGGGTGCCCACGAGTTTGAGTGAGCTGAGGATACCAGCACAAGTGAGATGCATGTTTAAAGCACATAAGACCAAGAGGGTCACACTCTTCAGAAGTGTCCCACATTAAACTGCTTGACATATTACTCACTTCAGACGTGTTTAGGATAAGGGGATGCTTCTTTTAAAATGTGATATGAAGGGGTTTTGTCTCTTTCACGAACAGGGGTTCGTCGTGCTGCTTTGAACTCAAACCAGCACATTTGTTAGATGCCTCCAAAGCAAGTTTTTTTCAAAAGCATTTTCAAAGGGACTTCATCTCCTCAAATACTCGAAATGAATGCATGATTTTGCCACCTGTGGGGAACTGGCAGTGTGTGTCAGTCACCCAAAATATTGTATGCTATTTGTTAAACACTGCATAAAAGACAAGCGCCAAAGAGGCATCCTGTCTTGCAACACTTTCAAAAGAACTACTGTACGTATTACTTTAAATGTATATGCATGTCCAAAGGAACTTTGGATCGTAATTTGGAACAACAGAGGCACTGCAAAATCATATTTATCCACCGACACTGGGCCAGCGACTTTCAAGTAAAATGTCTCAGCTGTATGGAAATATACATAATGGATGTATGAGTACAGGCTATAGACACATGGTTGACGACATATGAAATTTTGGGCCTGCCTGTGAGTCATGTATGGATAGCTAAAGGTATGCCGACCACTTGCGATAAGCAGCAAATCCGGGTTTGAGTACCAGTCCAGCACAAATTTTCATTGTCGTAATTCCAGTCTACAGCTGATGGTCATCCATAACTGCCATTTCGAATACATTTAATGCATTTCACAATGATTGTAGTAACCGCAGTGCCTGTTCCTTTGCATGTCCAAAGGAACTTTGCAACGTAATTCAGAATAATGCAGACACTATAATATCGTATTGTACGTATTGTCAGCACTGCTTGAGGCTGACCACCCTTATCAGGGTAAGTAATGTAGGGACACAGAGTATTAGATTGGCTGTTCCTTTTCTTTTTTTTCTTTTTCTTTTAATTAACTGTCTTATTACATCAAAATATGAATAGCAGGGTCTATCAGTGACGTGGAAAACATCTGTGTATTTAATTCAATGACAAAATTAGTACATGGTAGTAGAATAATGCAAGATAAAGACAAAGCAGACTTTGTAAATATACAGTGTTTGATATCATTAAAATCAGCATTTAAGTGTAAATGGCTCTGAGCACTATGGGACTCAACTGCTGTGGTCATCAGTCCCCTAGAACTTAGAACTACTTAAAACCTAACTAACCTAAGGACATCACACACATCCATGCCTGAGGCAGGATTCGAACCTGCGACATTTAAGTGTAACTTAGGAAATAACTTTTGTTTGGTTATAGTTGTTAAGGCTGGCCAACTGGTTCACAATCATATGTTATTGTATCTTATTTCACAGCACAATGATGAAATAACATCCAGGGAGGCAGTCAGCCAATAGCAAGAGACTGAAGAATGTAGAGGGGATATGAGACATTTCCTTTAAATGGATTAGGGACTTCGGTCGGGGCTCAAGAAGGAAAAGGCATATCGGTCTTAGAAGGAGCTGTGTTTTCTGAAATGTGTAAGTCTCCAAATTTTGCTTTTTGTCGAGAGTATACCGCGTTTTAGAAGATTTTTGTGTGGTTGAACTTTAAGAGTTTTGAGCATTCAATGGGTTTCTCTCTTTTGGATTACTTTGGCCAGTAACATCACATCTAAGCCAAAAAAATCATGTTAGTGTGGCCAGGCTCAGGAACATTAGAGTAGTTTTTTCCAAACTATTAAGCAAGATTTTGTGTCTGCCTGGTAAACTGACTACAGCAGAAGCGACAGATAAGAAGTATCATTGGTAAAAAGTTGTTATTAAATAAACAAAGTTCATTGTGTCATCTAGTTTCATTTGTAAAATCCAAATCCAGCTACACAGATTTGCTTAGAATGCAGGTAGCTGGTCGGCTAGGACATTATAAACTTGAGATCATTTTAAAGAGAACTATTTCATAGCAGTGTACAACTGACCATATACAAAGTCTGATGAACCAAAATTATGATAAAATCCAATTGTACATTTATGTTCCCTCACTAGGAAGGATTGTAGTCTGCAAAAGGCAGTCATAGCTCGCAACTGCCTGCTATCTACCCCACAAACCAAATCAAATTTTGAAATTACTTAAAAATAATTAAAGAAATTGCATGCAGTAATGGTTCTAGCCCTATCCTGATTGATATCATACATAGTAGGGGATAATATCACATCTGTATCCTCCTCAGAAGGCATTAAATGATACTGATAGCAAATTGGCCCCCATGTTATATGCAGGTAGGAAATATACGTCAGCTTTCTACATTCAGAATACTGTTGCTCTCTACCTTCAGAATACTGTTGCTCTCTACATTCGGAATAATGTTGCTCATATTTTTTTCAACAGCAAAGATAAGATTCTACCTTTAGAACAGAGTGGAATTTACAGGATTTTCTGCAATTTGTGTTGCCAATTATATGTAAGTCAATTGGGTAGGCCTACAACTACTAGACTGACTGAACATGAAACGAGTTGGAGAACAAAGAAGAAAGATTCTTCCTTTGCTGAGCATGTTGAGAATGAGTGTCATGATAGTAAATGTGATGTTTTCCACAGACCAAATAAAGGAAGAAAACTAACATTACTAGAATTTCTGGCTATCAGTATGCACAAATCTCAGAATCCTGACCAAAGGATTAATGATCAAATACAGTTCCACTATTCACCTTCACGAAAGTAGCAGAAGCCAGTTAACATTTTTCCCACCATATGGTAACGTCCTTGTTGTAAATAGTTGAACTGTTTCCCACTCCCCACATTGCACTGATTCCCTACTCCCTTCTGCCCCCCCCCCCCCCCCTCCCTCCAGCATCCCATTTTGCTTTTAATCTATGAATCTAATATAATGTTTATTTCTTCATACCTTCTTTGTGTCTATGTCAGTATCCTTAATGACGATTTATCAGTTTCTGTATAAGTGAGAGACATTAACCAGTATTTATATTAATGTAGATAGCACAATATGTTGTATGTCACTCAGTCAGTGGGTTTAGGGATTCACTCTCCATCTTTAGAGTCTAAACATTCTGCATATCATTACAGAATATTTCTTGTTTTGAACACATATCAAACTGAAATACTGCAATTTGTATTTTTTGTGTTGTGTTGGGGTATGAGATTTTCCAGGTGTTTAGTAGCCAAAATTTTTGGAAATATATCAATTCATTGACTGAATGTGAAATGTAATACTAATTTTGAATATAAATGAACAAACTTTATTAGCAAAAGATCTTTTCACTTTTTTAATTATGAAAAATCTTCCTGAACTTAAGTTTAATTATTATTTCAAAGGCTTCAATAAGGAGCAAGTCTTGTTTCGTATGTTCTATTACTCGTCTGAGGTATTCCGCGTGGTCTCCATGCCATCACAAGAGCATTAAAGCTGTAGTTGGAATCATTATGTGCAAAATAATCGGACGTGGCAAAGAATCTTATGTGTGAACTGTGGCCAGAAGATTGTAACAATAATATATATACTGATGTATTGATACTCTTGTTTTTAAAGGAAAGTTTTGGTGTTTGCTTCAGATGTGTTGTAGCTAGATGATTAACCTTTAATCACATTTTGTAATTAAAGGCACAATAAAAGCCTTCCTATAAATCTGAGTTGATGAGCCCTGGTTTTAGTGGAAGTTGAGCTCTTCTATAGCCATAAGAATTATCAATGAGTCGGGGGTTCAGAAACTTCTCAGAGCTGAAGACCAGCAATGAGATAATTTATACACTGACTGAATCCTCACAGTTGATATATAGCCATAAAATAGTCACGTATCTTTGAAAATAACAATATTCATCCAGATTCAAGCCCTCTCTGCTGTTGAGTGGACCGTGTTTAGTCTTAAGAAAGCCAAAAACTAGTTCACAATGAAATAGAAAATAAATATTATTGTGGACATTGATACTCTTTATTTCAGTTTTAATATATTAAGTCTTAGTTTCCAAACTGTGTTTAAAACATACCTCTGTATTCCCCATCAGCTTAACACCTATGATGGTACTTTCAGTCAGCATGAGTGAACGAGGATTCACTTCAACTGATCCACGAGAACCTACAACCTGTAAGAGTTGCATATTAGAACGGTTTTTCCAAAAAAAGACGTATTAACTGCAACAAATACAATATCAAGAAATATTCCACAAGAAACTTAGTATATTTACACCACTGTAACAAAATTCATTGATTAAAATGGAAAGTGTTACATCATGAAGCACCAGATTGATATTTATTCCATTTGTGATATTCATCACATAATGGGGATTAAAATATTAAACTTTCATTCTGTTCAAAGCTGATCATCATCCTCAATCTGACTCTTCAAGGCCACGAATACACTCTTATTTGTTGTGGTACAGAAGCAAATAGCCTCCAAATGTCATGCTGATAAATTTCTTCCCTGAAACAAATGCTTCATTCATTCAGACTGCTGGCTGGAGGCTGTTATGAAAGTACATGTCATCCTATCATGTCCTAGATATGAAACTGAAAACGACAGTTATGGATCTGCAGTGTCGTCGTAACTGCCCTTTTTCATCACGTCTGCTGTGCAGCGAGCTACGTTAATTTAAGTATTAACTGTATTTTTATTACTTGTCACTTCTTCTTCCATGTGTTTTTGCTTTTAGGAAGCTTTAATTGTTGAGCGCTAGTAATAGTGTTCCATAGATTTCATGTTTGTTTTGAATACAGTCAGACAGAGTCCCTTTAGTCAGCCATAGTGCCAGTAGTGCTAGTGTTTGTTTTGAATACAGTCCAGAGACAGGTAGTGCTACTTTCATTGTTTTCTACAAGAAGTGTCTAGTAAACACAGTTTAGTCAACTATCAGCTGCCTTTAGTCAATTAGCAGTCTAGTTAAAAGTTGATTAACTCTCTACAGTAAATTGATTTCTTAGGATGGATAGGATGTGTGACTGCTGTGTACGGACGCAGGAGGAGCTGGCCACTGTTCGCGAACAGCTGAACATGTTGATGGCCACGGTCAGCCGTCTTCAGGCTGCTGCCTCAGATTGTAGTGGCAGTGAGGAGTCTGGTGAGTCGCATGGTACACCCCAGGTGTTACATGCTTCACCCACTGTCCCTGCTGTCGAGACATCTTCGCAGGTACCGGGTGTGGTTGGGCCACCCTCTCCCCAAGGGGAGTGGCAGGTTCAACGGCGTTCGTGGCGCACGAGGTGGAGGGTCAATGTGGAGGCTGGCCGTGTGGCATCGTCTGCTCTGCCTGTGGGTGGACATGTGGCCGCTCCTTCAGCAAGGTCTGAGCAGGCACACGGGAGGAGGGATTTATTAGTTATTGGGAGCTCCAATGTTAGGCGGGTGATGGAGCCCCTTAGGGAAATAGCGGAAAGGTCGGGGAAGAAGGAGGCCAGTGTTCACTCTGTCTGCTTGCCGGGGGGTCTCATCCGAGATGTGGAGGAGGCCCTGCCAGCGGCGATAGAGAGCACTGGGTGCACCTGACTGCAAATTGTTGCTCATGTCAGCACCAATGACTCCTGTCGTCTGGGTTCAGAGGTCATCCTCAGTTCATACAGGCTGTTGGCAGAGTTGGTGAAGGCGGAAAGCCTCGCTCACGGGGTGGAATCTGAGCTAACTTTTTGTAGCATCGTTCCCAGAACCAATCGCGGTCCTCTGGTTTGGAGCCGAGTGGAAGGCTTAAACCAGAGGCTCAGACGATTCTGCGGAGATCTGGGGTGCAAATTTCTAGACCTCCGCTATCGGGTCGAGAAATGTAGGGTCCCCCTGAACAGGTCGCATGGTGCAGGGAACGGCAATTGAAACTCAATGTAGAGAAGTGTAATGTGCTGCGAATACATAGAAAGAAAGATCCCTTATCATTTAGCTACAATATAGCAGGTCAGCAACTGGAAGCAGTTAATTCCATAAATTATCTGAGAGTAGGCATTAGGAGTGATTTAAAATGGAATGATCATATAAAGTTGATCGTCGGTAAATCAGATGCCAGACTGAGTTTCATTGGAAGAATCCTAAGGAAATGCAATCCGAAAAAAAAAGGAAGTAGGATACAGTACGCTTGTTCGCCCACTGCTTGAATACTGCTCAGCAGTGTGGGATCTGTACCAGATAGGGTTGATAGAAGAGATAGAGAAGATCCAACGGAGAGCAGTGCGCTTCGTTACAAGATCATTTAGTAATCGCGAAAGCGTTACGGAGATGATAGATAAACTCCAGTGGAAGACTCTGCAGGAGAGACACTCAGTAGCTCGGTATGGGCTTTTGTTAAAGTTTCGAGAACGTACCTTCACCAAGGAGTCAAACAGTATATTGCTCCCTCCTATGTATATCTCGCGAAGAGACTGAGGATAAAATCAGAGAGATTAGAGCCCACACAGAGGCATACTGACAATCCTTCTTTCCACGAACAATACGAGATTGGAATAGAAGGGAGAACTGATAGAGGTATCCAAGGTACCCTCTACCGCACACCGTCAGGTGGCTTGCGGAGTATGGATGTAGGTGTACATGTAGATTCCTCAAGGCATTTGTGGTGTGAAGTAAAGTGTGAAGTCTTGAATTATTATTATTATTATTATTATTATTATTATTATTATTATTATTATGAGGAGGAGCAGGATCCAAATATTATGGGTATTGAAGCAGTTGTTGAAGTTTTGATCCAGTGGAGCACAACTGGGAACATGTCATTTCACTAAGCAGTATTGTATGTAGGAATCATAACTAATTAGATGTCTATGTAGTAGTGAAGGGAGACAAAAATTTAATTGTCATGGGTGACAGGAATTCGAGAGTAGGAAAAGGGAGAGAAGGAAACATAGTAGGCGAATATGGATTGGGGTAAGAAATGAAAGAGGAAGCCATCTGGTAGAATTTTGCACAGAGCATAACTTAATCATAGCTAACACTTGGTTCAAGAATCATAAAAGAAGGTTGTATACATGGATTAATCCTGGAGATACTAGTAGGTATCAGATACCTTATATAATGAAAAGACAGAGATTTAGGAACCAGGTTTTAAATTGTAAGACATTTCCAGGGGCAGATGTGGACTCTGACCAAAATCTATTGGTTATGAACTGTAGATTAAAACTGAAGAAACAGCTAAAAAGTTGGGAGTTTACGGAATCTGGATACACTGACAGAACAAGAGGTTGTACAGAGTTTCAGGGAGAGCATAAGGGAACAATTGACAGGAATGGGGGAAAGAAATACAGTAGAAGAAGAATGGGTAGCTTTGAGGGATGAAGTAGTGAAGGCAGCAGAGGATCAAGTAGGTAAAAAGATGAGGGCTAGTAGAAATCTTTGGATAACAGAAGAAATATCGAATTTAATTGATGAAAGGAGAAAATATAAAAATGCAGTAAATGAAGCAGGCAAAAAGGAATACAAACGTCTCAAAAATGAGATCGACAGGAAGTGCAAAATGGCTAAGCAGGAATGGCTAGAGGGCAAATGTAAGGATGTAGAGGCTTATCTCACTAGGGGTAAGATAGATACTGCCTACAGGAAAATTAGAGAGACCTTTGGAGAAAAGAGAACCACTTGTATGAATATCAAGAGCTTAGATGGAAACCCAGTTTTACGCAAAGAAGGGAAAGCAGAAAGGTGGAAGGAGTATATAGAGGGTCTATACATGGGCGATGTACTTGAGGACAATATTATGGAAATGGAAGAGGATGTAGATGAAGATGAAATGGAAGATACGATACTGTGTGAAGAGTTTGACAGAGCACTGAAAGACCTGAGTCAAAACAAGGCCCCGGGAGTAGACAACATTCCATTAGAAATACTGACGGCCTTGGGAGAGCCAGCAAAGGACTTGGAAGAGCAGTTGAATGGAATGGATAGTGTCTTGAAAGGAGGGTATAAGATGAACATCAACAAAAGCAAAACGAGGATAATGGAATGTAGTCGAATGAAGTTGGGTGATGCTGAGGGAATTAGATTAGGAAATGAGACACTTAAAGTAGTAAATGAGTTTTGCTATTTGGGGAGCAAATTAACTGATGATAGTCGAAGTAGAGAGGATATAAAATGCAGACTGGCAATGGCAAGGAAAGCGTTTCTGAAGAAGAGAAATTTGTTAACATTTAGTATAGATTTAAGTGTCAGGAAGTCGTTTCTGAAAGTATTTGTAGGGAGTGTAGCCATGTATGGAAGTGAAACTTGGACTTTAAATAGTTTGGACAATAAGAGAATAGAAGCTTTCAAAATGTGGTGCTACAGAAGAATGCTGAAGATCAGATGGGTAGATCACATAACTAATGAGGAGGTATTGAATAGAATTGGGGAGAAGAGGAGTTTGTGGCAAAACTTGACCAGAAGAAGGGAACGGTTGGTAGGACATGTTCTGAGGCATCAGGGGATCACAAATTTAGCATTGGAGGGCAGTGTGGAGGGTAAAAATCGTAGAGGGAGACCAAGAGATGAATACACTAAGCAGATTCAGAAGGATGTAGGTTGCAGTAAGTACTGGGAAATGAAGAAGCTTGCACAGGATAGAGTAGCATGGAGAGCTGCATCAAACCAGTCTCAGGACTGAAGACCACAACAACATGTGCAAAAATGACCATTGCTAAACTGCAACCAGCAACAAACTTTATTGCCCGGCTACTGAAATTGATGCACACCCCAGCAACCATAACCAGTATAAAATATACTTACATATTATTCCTACCTGGATCCTCTTTCCTCTGCCCCATTCTGTGGAACTGGCATCGTCATCTCTGAACTTAACTACTGAACTATTTTTATCACTTTTCCTCATCAGGTCATGATGGAATCCCTATCAGATTCTAAACAGAATTTGCAGCTGAGTTGGCCCCTCTTTCAACGATAATATACTGTAGATCCCTCAATCAAAAACTGTGCCTAGTAGTTGGAAGAAAGGGCAGGTCACACCCAGCTACAAGAAGGGCAGCAGAAGTTAACCACAAAACTATCATCTAACACCATCAACATCCATCAGTTGCAGAATCATAGAACATATTTCTAGCTCAAACATAATGAGGTATCTCAAATAAAATGATACCTAAGCAAATCAGCATTCATCACATGAAACCCATCACGTGCTTTTCTCATGTGACAGCCAAAAAGCCACGGATCACGGCAATCAGATAATGCAGTATTTCTTGACTTATTAAAAGCATTTGACTGCATACTACACCAGCACTTATTAATGATACTACAATAATAATGTGTATTAAAACAAAGTGTACGATGCAATTGAGGATTTCTGGTAGGGAGGACGTAGCATGTTAGTTAGGATGGAGAGTCATTGACAGCCATAGAAGTAACATCAGGTATGCCCCAGCAGATTGTGTTAGAACCCTTGATGCTCATTATTTTATATTAATGACCTGGTAAACATTAATTAACCATTTGAATGCTGTGTGCAAGTTAACTCGTCATGCTGCACTGCTTCGCAGGTTCTGAGGATGCGTGTAAATGGAGCATCTGGGCTTTCCGTAAGTGCTGTCGATGTGTCCTGTTCTGCCAACCCTCTCACTGCTGTGAATGAGTTACTTCCATATTTCGATGAATTAAAAAAGCTTCAAGTATTTATAATACAACATATGTGCCTCTTTGCATACTGTCATTTCCAAAGAACCATGTTTCAGTATATTGAACCAATTACGAAATATGATGGCTGTTATGGCCATTATTCCCAATGCGCAAAGATGGAACTGTCCACCAGCTATGAAAACCAATAACTAGAGAACAAGGTGAGATTTCGTTCTGCTCTTAATTTTACATAAAATTTCAATATTTTATCTGCATTTCATAAACATCAATGTATGAGCGTTTTTACCTCTGTAGGGTTTTGTAATTTCATCCAATGCTTTACTTGAGTTGATGCAGCACAGTAACCATGATAAATAACAAAAAGAAATTCAGTCCTCTATCAAGAGAAGATATCACAGACACTGAGACATGCAAAAATCAAATATTTTCACTGAATAGTTTTCTTAAAATCAGATGATAAGTGTTTCATAGCGGCCAGAACACTATCTCTCAGCACAGGTAGCAGCATTGGGAAGCAGTACCGCAACAACAAAGCTGCAGTCAGCACGGAATGCAGAGAACACATCTGTAAAGTCAAAGGGTTAGTGGCAACTTAGCAGATACAGTTATCTTCTTCCACTGAAGATATTGTCCACAGAGATAGCCACAGTGGTGTGACTGTTAAGGTTCTCTCTATATGATGGTTGATAATGCTTTTGGGTTCCTAGCTTACTTGACAGTTACATTTGGCACACAATATTTATTTCTACAGACCTAATCATCTTCAGGTACTCCAAGCTATCATCTTGCATGAGCAGGTGCTCACCGTCATGACTTCAACCAAATTGTGAGGAACTGTTGGTGTCGTGTGTATAGCCAAATTCAACTCTATATGCTTGCTACATCCTTTTATGCACATTTATTTTTCTGCTCCCATTCCATTATTTCATAAAACATACATCTTCTCTATGTTTTCAAGCTCTGAAATGAACAGTGATATCTTTACAAACCAAGTGCCAAATACCATGCCTTCCTAATGCAAAACCTTTGTTCCTGTTTGTAACTTTCTTAACACCTTTGTTTCAATAAACTCCTTAATTACCTGAAACAGAATACCTGTCTTGCCACATCTTTCTAGACCAATCAGTGCTGGACAACAGCAGCTTCCTTTAGGTGTGTCACTGATGTTGCTTGCATCCCTCTGCAATTGTTCTGATCATCTGTCTGTGAATCAAATGCCATGTTTGCATTATACACAACCCATTTTTTGAGGACTGGATTACCTTTAATGTTGCAGCAATGCTTCCATCTTCATTAGTGAGAGTGATACACATTGGATGCAATGTTTCTTTAGGACTCTACCAATTTTCCAAAGATTAGACTAGTGCAGGGCTTGAAGGTGACCCTTGACTTTTTTGCTGCTCTCCGTCTCACTCTCTTCTTTGACTGTTTGTTGTGGTACAAATAGCCTCTCCACTTCTCATCTGTTTAGTAATACTGCTGGGCATACAAATGGAAGTTACTGCAGGTCAACAAGATGAACTTTCTTAGTGGGAAAATATATGGCTACACAGTGGTGGTCTCTTATTCAGTTGCTATTATCCAACTTTACTTCCACAAGTGAACTATGGCTGCCATGGCTGTTTACCTGAACTGATTTAGACTTGGTTTGCCAAACAGTAGAGCCTGGACTTGAGAACTTGAACTGTCTCTGGATCATGTGTCTGAATTACTCATCATCTCATATATGTAAAAGTTAAGCCAAGCAAAATGAGAGTCAGTATGGCACTAGGAACTCATAGTTACCTGACATCTTCCATGCCAATATTGTCTTACATGCTGCAACTGTTCCACTGTGAATCGCCACTCCTGTATGGCTTTCATATGACTCAATAAGTGGTCCAGTCTGGGTTCCCAGGTGTCATTAAACTGTCATAGTGGCTAGTAAATGAAATGTAGGTACCATAACATCACACTTAGTTCCTTTGATCAACAACCCACTACCTCGGAAATCTAAATGCCTTGCTGTCTTGAGTTTCCCTTGCTCACAGCAACAAGCCACCACTACTACTACATCGACATATACTGAACATATCCAATGTAAACCTTTTCTCCAAAAATATGGTTTTGGTTTCATTACCTCTTATGGACATTGACACCCCTCTGCTCCACCTCTGAACAATTGCTCAATACTTGTACTCTCACCCACTGCCACTTCATGTGCTGGGCAAAAGGTGATCACTCTGCTGAAGCTCACCCTTGATCATTACCACATGTCTACCCCTGTATTATGCCTTCTTCTCTCACTTGTACAAACTTTCCAACTGCCACTAACTTCACCACATAGGTGTGTATCATGTAACATCTAATAATGCATGCATGCTTACTACCAGCATCCTCATTGATACATATAACTATGCATTATCTGTGACCACATCCACTGTCGCACTATGGTGGTAGAACAGCAAGGTCTGGCTACCCGGCTCTGCTACTAACTGTAATTCTGGTGGTAATACCCTTTGCAAAAACTAATATTCCTCTCCTCTGGCCCTTTCTGAATATGCAACCTGAGGACAGGGCCCATTGTCACCTAACCATCCCCAGAAGCGCATCGTCTCCAATGGTAAATCTCAAAAGACTACCGATATATCCTTCTCTAACAAAATACACAACCTGATCTGAAAGGACGTAAACAACCCATACTACATATGTGAAAAAAGTACCTAAGATCACAAAAATACATTACATATTGTTTATTTCCTTGGCCTTAACAAATATTGAGCACGAGGTACCTGGACCTCCTCCTCCTGTTGTTCACCCCTCATACCTTCTACTCTGGCTCCTCCTTCACTTTCAATCCTATCTCCTTTGGAATCATTTCTTGCGTATCCTTGAATGGCCATAGATGTCCAACATGCAAAATTGTTGACCTTGCTGGTAACTGTAATAGCTGTAGCTTTACATTAGCTGATGAAGTGGTCTCAATCACGTGGTAAGGGCCCTAGAGCAGTATTACAAATTTATTCATTTTCCCCTTCAGAGTATATAGACTTGATAACATCGCTCAGTTCACTGAACTTTCTTGCTTCTCCAAAGTCTTACTATTCGCTCGTTGGACCTTTCTCAAAACTTCCTTCACTTTTCTTGCGAATTCTCCAACTGACTCCTTGTTCCTGCCTCCTTTCTCTACAATCGTGGCAAATGGTGAGGGCATCTTTTTCCCGTATGCCACCTCAAATGGTGACAACCTTTGCTAGTGTGTACATGGGAATTATACACACTCACTACAAGGGATAAATTTGTGTCCCAATCTGAATGGTGTGCACTCACATCACAACCAAGTGTCTATCCAACTGCCTAATGAACTCATTCCATCCTTCCATTGGCCTCAGGATGAAGTGGACTTGTTCTTAACTTTTCTGGACTTGCTCTTTTCTTTCTCTTAATAACCAAAAGAACTTTTTCATCAGGTCTGACAAAGTTTGTCCCCTGTTCCGTAATTACTGTTCACGGCACCACAAACTTCCGTATCCAACTTTTCACTGACACCTGTGCGACTGACTGCATGTTGGCCTATGTAATGAAAAAAACTGTCTATTATGGCCAGTACAAAATGGTTACCCACTGCTGTTCAGATGAATGGTCCTACCACATCCACCCCAATGAAACTAAACATTCCACTGCCTCTTGCAACCTTTGCAACAGTACCAGCCTACTTTCAATTCAAATCTGCACGTTGCACATACTCTACATGATTTCTAAAATATTTATATTCCTCATCAGAACTGATGCAGAATGTAAACGATATGGCAAGCAGAACCAGTTCAGCATGCATGACAGATTATTGTTAGAGCAACGCTGCCACCTAGTTTTGTGTTAAACTTGAGGACTCCATGAGTGAGTCCACTGAAAAGTTGATACAGGCCTACAGGGAACATCACTTACGAAGAGCACCAGCTTTTGCTGGCACAAATCATTTGTGGAAGGCCAAGAACACATTGAAGGTGAATTTCACTCACAGAGACCTTAAACATCAAAAAGTCAAATGTGTGTATGCTCTTCTGAGATCAGAATGATGTTTAACACCAACTGATTTTTTTTACAAAGATATCCTTGAAAGGCTCAATAAATAGGTGACTCAAGTGAGATGACCAGACACTGCAGACAAGTGGAAGCTGCATCATGACAACACTCCACATCACATGGCCACTTCCATCATGGAATTTGTGGTCTCAAAAGGCATGCCTGTTGTACCAGAGCCCTCTATTCACCTGATCTCAGTCCTTGTGACTTTTTTTCTTTTCCTGAAATTGAAAAATGTCTTACAAGAACATCGCTGAAAGGACGATTGTGTCGCAAGATACACCAGACACTGACACAGTTTTAATCCTTTCAGCATCTTGACCATTAACTGCTGGAATATTGCCAGTGAGGGTTTTTTTTTTTTAAACCACAAGGTATCCTTCTATGTTGGTAGTGTCCCAAAGGTGCTGAAAACAGAGTTTTTGGTGTATCCTGCGGAGCTACTTCCCACTGATGGTATCCACTGTTTAAGTCCATTGTCAAGAGGTACTGGCATGGAGGACATTCATTGGAGGACATTCATAAGAATGTAACCAACAATTACAGGCCCTATCAACTGAAGCCTTTCAGCATAGCTACCAAGACAGTCAGTGTATAGCTGCTGAAGGGAACTACTTTGAAGGGGACAATATTGTTTGAAATAAAGTATAAACTTTGGTAGATAAAAAGTCTTTTCTCACACAACTCATAAAATGGACCCAAGAGCATGATTTGATACATCACATGATAATAGAAATGCCTTCTGTTAAGTCTGGAAAAACAAACACCAAACCCACGTCAACACCTTTTTCAATTTGACAAATGCTCCATGGTATTCCTCTGACCCACAAACTTAGTACCCTTTCTCAACAACTTTGTAAGCAGTTGTGCTGTATCAACAAATCCCCTCACAAACTTCCTATAGTAATCTCAGAGACCCACAAATGATTGTAATTCCTTGTTTGTTCCTGGTACTGGAAAGTCTTGTACTGCTTGTATTAATCTAGGATCTGCCCTCACACCATCATAACCAATAATATGGCCTAAATAGTTGACTTCTCCAGCGCAAAGTGACCTTTTTCCACGCATCTTTCCAACACGTCCCTCAACCGTTGCCTATGCTCCTACATATTCCTTCAAAAGACAATTGTCTTGTCAAGATACACCAGACACTGATAAGATTTTAATCTTTTCAGAACCTCAACCAATACTTGCTGGAATGTTGCCTACGATTTTTTTTAACCGAAAAGGCATTCTTCTAATCTGATACTGTCCCAAAGATGATGAAAACACAGCTTCTGATGTATCCTCCAGAGCTACTTCCAAATGATGGTATCCACCCTTCGAGTTCATTGTCAAGAATTAGTGGCATTGCCCCATGTTATCTATCATTTCTGTAACGCTTGGAATTGGTTAGGCATCTGTCGTACCTTTACAATTCAAATAGTGGTAATCGAACAAAAACATAACTTCTTCAAGCCACCACAGACTTCTTGGGCATGATAACAATTCCCATCTCCCATGGCTACTACTTTCTTCTATTATCTCATCAGCCAATTGTTGATTTATAAATTCCTACAGAAATGGTTGCAGTTATCATAGTATTCTGTAAGCTCTCTGATACACTGATACACCTGTGCTTCATTCCTTGTCGGAATCCTGTGCTGTGGTACTGGTGTAGTAGCCAACAGCCCTTGTGAAAAAAAAAAAAATTATATAGATCTCGGAATTCTAGTAACAGATCCTCCATCTGTGTCCTCTTTATCCCTTCCAGATGCTTCAATTTTTCATGAAATGCAGTCCTAGCAACATCCTATGCCCTCCTGTTTCACGCAACTTGTAACGTGGTGGGTTCCAAATGCCTCCTATGGCCTCTCGAGGTCACTGACACTACCCATATATCCCTGTTGATGACCTGTACTTCCCCCAACTACTATTCCCATTAAATTGGTGATAGGCCATGCTATTCCCAACACTTCTTTGTGGCTGGTAGCACTGCTTTTGCATATGCCAGGTATCCCCACAATTAAAAAATTTTACATTTGATGTAAACACATGCCTCTCCACTCCCTTACCCCCACGAAAGTATCGATTTTCTCATACTCCAATGCTAACCAATCCCCGCACACAGATTTTTAGATACCCCAGTGTGCACCCTCCTCGACATTTCTGGTGATAAACTATATATATGTATAAAGGAAACATCCAGTGTTAGTTGCTCAGCCTCCTGTAGTACCACTTTATCTACCTCCTCACTATATGACAATTCATAAATGTGTAAATTCAACTTCATAACTCTATAGGCAAAGTCCTCTACTGCCGAATTATGCCTTCTGGAAACCATAATCAATTGCTCATGAAAACACTGTGCGATAATATATTAAAAATAACACAAAAACAATAATACCGCACTAACACAGACAGAACACTCCACAGCTACTTGTATTATCAATTACACTCCCTAGACTTCATTCCCATGACAGTCACCACACAAGAACAAAATGGTCCAATTCACTGTAACCAATGATATTGCGACTTGTGAGTCGGACATTACACAGCAGAGTGACAGACAATCTGCTGCTGCTTTTGGCACCATCAGTTCTCCTGACACCATTCTTAAGGGTACCCGGAGCAGACAACCAATCTGACACCATTCTGAAGAGAGCGGCTGCACTCAGGGGGTGAATAGGTGGTGACAGGGTTGCAGGCCTAGTGGAAGAATGTCTTTATTTAATTCCAATACATGATGTACCAGCTCAGCAAGGCAAACACACTACATTTTATTGTCACTGGCCAGCACTGAAGTATGGGTGGCGGCTTCCACCCTGGATAATTAGCAGGTGCCTTGTGACATGACAATAAGCAAGCATCAAAGGACATTGCAGGAGTACCTGTAGATGACAATTAGATCAATCAATGAAATTTTGAGCACAAAATGATATTAGTCAGCTCTGCTGGGAACCATCATGTAACATCATTTGTGATTTGAAATAGAAAAGGTTTCCTTACTACTTTCTCCTGAAGCATTATCACCAACAACAAAGAGAACTTCTTCCCAAACATCAAACAAAGGCTTGGATTACAAGACTCCTCAAGAGAACTGGCCCACTTTCTGACTATGGTGGTCCATATGCCACATACTGCCACAACATCAGAGGGAGAAGTAGGCACTTCTGAGGACACTATATGGTAATGCACTCTGTAGACAGATGTGGCCAGTGCCAGGTAACAATTGACTCTGCTTCATGCGTCAATCTGACACATTCTGGGGAACATTGCCCATGCAGTGTCCATTAAGGCCTGGGAGGCACATCATAAGCCAGGACTGCACCTACAGATCAGCATACTACGAACTGACTGTGAGGAGTCTCTGATGCAAAACCTGATGTTGTAGTAGTAGTAGTAGTAGTAGTAGTAGTTGTCATTGTTTTTGTTGCTATTAATGTTGTCGTTGTTGTTGTTGCTATTGATGTTGTCGTTGTTGTTGTTGCTATTGATGTTGTAGCAGTAGTAGCATCATCAGCAGCAACTATGATGTCAGTGGTAGTATCAGTAGTAGTAGTAGTAGTAGTAGTAGTAGTAGTAGTAATATTTAGACTATATACATCATCGTTATTATTTAACCTGAAGTAAATAAAGAAATACGACTGCAGACAGAAAATACAACCTATTGTAGAATAATAGGTAACAGGATTTACATCTTATTTATGTGAAATTTAAATAAAATAAAAAATTAACAAAGTATTAGCTGAAGTCAATCAAACATTATTATATCAAACATTATTATATCAAACAATAGAAAAGCCAGGATGGTATAATGCCAATATTATGAAAAGGATAGATTGCTACTCACCATATAGTGGAAATGTTGAGTCGCAGACAGGTACAACAGAAAGGCTACTAAACATGTTAAGCTTTCAGCCAAAAGGCCTTCTTGTGAAATAGACAACTTACACACACACATTCATGCAAATGCAGCTCACACACACACACGACTACTGACTCAGCTTCAGGTGTTTGCAGAAAACTGTACACTGCCTTTGCTCCTACCCTGTTCCGCCCCGACTTGTCCAGACTGTGTGAGCTGCATTAGCATGAATGTGTGTCTATGATGTCTATTTCAGAAGAAGACTTATGGCTGCAAGCTTACGTGTTTAATAGTCTTTTTGTTGTGCCTGTCTATGACTCAGCACCTCCATTATATGGTGGGTAGCAATCTCTCCTTTTCATTATGTTATCATTAAACATTATTACATATTCAACAAAAACAATGCAATGAATATTATTTATTGGAATTCTTACAGCAACTCTTGCTTGTTGATTCAGAACTGTGAGGTCAGCACCAAGGTTAATATTAGCAAGATTTTCCAAAACAACATTGAAACCTTGCCCTCCTATTGCGGCTACGGCATTGTTGAGATAACCCTTTTCTCTGAAAATAAAACAGCAACAAGTTACTTTAAAGTAACTTCAGTCAATAACATTTAAAACTGTAAATATCAGAGGAGGCAGTCATGGCATAACAACACATTATTCGATACAATGCCAAAAACTAGTAATTCTGTCATCTTTTGTTCATGAAAATCGGGCTGCTGCTGTTCACAAAGTAGGTATTTCAAATACCTATATTCATAAAAATTTAAATATCAGCAGCTCTTAATGAAGTTGTCTACAATGACCAAAGTACAAAAAAATTATGTATCTTGGAGGGAGACTCCTTGGATAAATGTCTAACTGAATGGGTTTCAATGCCTGGTGTTTTAGGAGTATCCTTTCCTAGCATAGGGCACTCATGATATGGCTTTACAAAGAGAAAAATGGGAAGTAGCACAGTGGTTCGAATTCTACATTATACTGCAGGACTCAAATAACTGGCTGCGTAATTCAGTTCATGGATCGGAGGGCGATAACATCATACTTCATTTGAAAGGACCATCACCGTTAGAGCATTTTGTTGTTCAAAGCAATCTTTGCACTGACAACCACTTTATTTTTGTTTTTAACATGACATACCAATTGACAATACAGAACATTGCTAAAAGCACGTACATACCTATTTATCCAAACAACTTACTGACAATGGTACACCGTACAGTTAGGACCTCATCAAACCTATCAACCTGCAAATTTATTTTTCATGAGGCTAAAGTAAAAAAGCCTTAAGGTAATGTTGAGAGCTGTAAAAAATCATTAAGGACTCTTCAATTCATCAAAATACATTTATATTTTCTTACATTCATATAAGCTACAACATTCCTATGACAGTAAATAGCTGTATGAGGTGGAATAGAATTCTCTGAACAGAAGCAATGCTGCACAGCAAACAAAAATGACACTTAACCAGTCAAACTTTCAGACAAGATCCCCTTCCAGATGTAGCACACACTCATACAAAAGCCTGTCCCTCCTCCCCCCCCCCCCCCACCCCCTTTCCATACCTCTGCATCTGACAAAAAGATCAGAATAAAGCATGGTGGACAAACAGCCACTTACACCTGGTTCGCATTTTGAAACTTTACTTCCATAAGCAGAAATCTCCCACAGAAACGTATGAATGTTATTGCAGATGTGAGATGACATTCTTCCTCAAAATATTTCATTTTCGAGTTTTGAACAATTTGATGCAAGCCACATTTTAAAGTTCCTAGCAAGGCATTCCAGGTCCACTAAACAACAGCTGTGAATGAGATCAATGAGCAATAAAGTCACAATAATTGTAAGTGATGGTGATCCAATTATACAGGATAAAACAGAATGGAGTGCACATATAAAAAGGAGAGGAGACTCGAAGTAATATGATGGAGTGTACCTTTTTCACATTAGTGAACAGCATTGGTCTATCAAATGTATGTTCAATGGCTATTTTCTTCTCAAATTGTTTGTCACTAAGAGTACACAAACAAGTAACAGCCACGGTGTTCAATAAAATGTAGCAGCAAAATCTAAATCTTTCCACAAGGAGAACTCCCGGCACTGACAACCACTAATAGAGAGTAGATGCAGCCTGCTCTGTGGGACTAAAAGACAGAGAAAATACTGCAACATCACCAGTTTATCCTATATCTTCCTGCACAGAATTCTGCACACTGCTCTCAAGATATATTCTGAACATTTTTCATGTTGATGTGTTCACATTTTTGCAAGATCACGTGCACAGTATGAGCACTGTGACTGCTAATTTTTAAACAGAAATGGAGGTGAATGGACTTACATGACTTTTAGTGTGACATTTAAGGGCCTACCGCAATTTCGTCTTTAACGTTCCCTTAATCAGTATCACTCTGAACGCAAACATGCAGGCACAGGCTGGGTACAACAGAGCCTACCAGTGCCATATGTAGCTAATACTATTCCATTTGTGTGCCAATACAACATCAATGCACAGTTTCAAATAACCAAACGTATCACTGCCTGGTGAAAACAAAAGGGTGCTGCACTCTTCGTGCAACTTTTCACTTGACTTAAATCAGAACAATGTTGTGGTCAGTTTGAGTCTTAATAAAGAACAGACAACTCTAATAGCAAATTCACAGAATAAATTCAATTACATTTTCCAATGCTGACAGGCACAGTTACCAAATGTGAACAACTCAAAGAGAACTACCTTGGAAATCACCACATCCACCTCCACCTTTCCTAAACATCTTTGTGATTTAAAAATTCATACATATTCTTCATTGGTTACCCACTGAAGGTAGTTAGTTCCTTTTTTCTGACCTGCAGTATCTGAATTTACTGAAGAGTAATCAGTCTGAGTACGTGTGTTACATAAACTTTTTCTTAAAGTGCTAGGACATGTAAGCTCATAGAACCAAGGAATAAAGACCGCATCACTGAGTTACATCAAAATTCTCATGAGTTAGTTCAAAAAATTGTTTGTACTGAGAAAAAATTACAGGGCACATTACACCAACAGAACAATTACAAGTAAGAAATAAATTAAGTGACAAGAAGTAAGTGAACTCACCTTAAGCCGTAAGTCAGCAACTTCACATAACTGAATCATCAGTTATAAGCTGTTATCCTCATTTTTATTATGCTTCACTAATGGTTATAATAACAATAATTTTAAACCATGTAATCCCCACATCAATGTTTATCTACCCCCGCCCCCCTCAGCTACCAAGGTGAAGAACGTAATCTATGAAAATCATGATTCAATGTCTACTTTGGAGATCTTTTATTGGATTAAAACACATGAATCTTTTTCGTGTGTTACTTTTTTCCATTATGCGCTGTTTCATTTACTGCAATTTCAAATGATTTCATTCTATACAGTGCACAAACTTGAAATTACTTACTTATGATTAAACACGAAGTCTGCTCCCAGACTCTTTACTAGTTCCATGCCTTCCAATGTTCCAGCCGTGCCAACAACAGAAACTCCTGGAAAAAATTTACTTCTGTTCTCATATTTAAATATAATGCTGTTACAAACGATGAGCTAACAAGTACTATGTAATACATCAATCTACATTACACAGATACTGCAAAAGCCACTTGCTGTAGTAATAATTGCTCAATATAGTTCTTCCCACCTATTTCAGCAAAAAATCTAAAAATACTGGTATGGAACGTTAATTTAGTCACTTTTATTTTTCAAGGTTTGTTAGTAGAGATGTCTTTTATCTTCTTTCAATGAACTTTTATGTATGAGTTTTGCAAACTGACACTGATCACTGTGGTTTAATTGTTAAACACAGGGGTATTCAAGATGAACGACAAGATGTTAAATTTTTATTTTACACACAATAGTGAAAATATGCAAATGAATCTAGCACATCATAAATGGAAGACTTTTCTTGGGTGCACTCAAGATGAATATCATGTATTATAGGATAACTACCAACATGGAAGCCCACTGAAGTAAGATACCATCTCTCAAGAAGAACCATTCAAATCGTTGTGAATTTTATAAAATACTCACATGTTACAATTTTAAAAAAATATTATCACCAAGTTGTGGTAAGAGATCACATATATAAAGGTATCAAAGTTCACAAACTTTTGGAGCCAGTAGTTCCTTCTTCTGGCAGAAGAGTTGAAGGAGAAGGAAGAGGTGTGAAGGAATGGGACTGGTTAGCTTTGGTAAAAAGGGGTAGAGTTTGGAAAGGAAAGTTTGCAAAGCAAAAAATACAAGGTCAAGTATAATGTGTACAGGAAAAAAAAAATTTATCCACCTTCAACAAGTGTACATTCATTGACTAGACAAAAGAACATTATTTCCCAAAGAAACAAGAAGTGTTGATTTATACAGATAAAAAATGTGTTTCTCAATATATTGCAACAAGCTGACTAAATCTGAACACTGTAAAGGCTGTCAGTATGCAAAGCCTCTCACAGAGCTGCTACCTACAGCTTCTAGATATGTTTCTGTCTCATCTTCATAGTTTCCAACCATCATAGATATTTCACAATCTGTAACTTAATTGTAGCTTCTTGTACTACATTTTGAATTTACACCTCCAAATAAAATGCTGTGTCTTCAAATGTAAATGCTATTTATTCTACTTTACACAGTACTGTTTTAATGTTAATTTATTCCATTTAATAACAGAAAATATGCAAACTGTGTATCACAAAAATGTTGAACAAAACATGTTATTTATATATGAAAAACTTTGTGAAGAATAAATATTTTGGTGAGTGATCAAGCATGCATTTCAATAGTTTGCACTAGCTGCTTGTTTGCAGGTGAGCGAAAGACTAGTTTTCCTTGAGTTCCTTGTTGGTCTCAGAACCTACTGTGTGTATCATGAAATGATGCTTGCAATGAGTGGTAAGTGATGTAGCTTCACCCATGACGCATGCAATTTCAGAGATCGTATGTCCATACAGTTCAATACACCCGCTTATAGAGGCTTCCTGGATTGGACCCCTGGCACATTCTGGTAACCCACCAAAGAAACTGTATTATTTAAGGGCTCGCAAATGAATGCTTGGCCCATTCTGTAACCTGTATTACTGTTGTCCAGTCAACGTGTTCAGCATTAGGCACAACCTGTACTTCACTGTACCTTACGTTGGCTCTGTAAGTATTATGTCCCATAAATTGCCTTTGTTCTTGCTATAATAATGACTGAGGTTTATGTTTTCTCTGTGTGTTAGTGTCAGTGTCAAGTCACCCAACAAAACACCTCGATGGAAGAAACACTCCAATGTATCACTGCCCAGCAGCAACCTTTCACAGAACAACAGCAGGCTCTCACCACTGCTCTCAATCAGGTGGCACCTACTTGTTGGCTGCACGTTACTCTACCATCATTGTAACCGTCGCTCTTTCTGACATATGATGAATCCACTGAAGATTAGGACTCAACAAGACACAGTTATGCCAACATTTCCAGGTTTTTCACATGTGCAATGCAGACCTGTGTAAGGCCTTCTCTCTTTCCCCACTTTTTCCATGCACATATCAGTAGTAGTTGTGCCAACTTGCACCTTTGCAAGAACTGTCCAGCTTATCATTTGATGCAATGTGTAAGTTTCTCTCAATCTATTACAGTGACAGAATGTGTGTCATTGTGGCGTGTCTACAATTTTACCTTTGTCAGAAATGCCCAAACCAATCTTACAACATCTGGGCTGCAGAATTACACGGGTTGAACTGTCATAGTAAATTTGTTACTGGTATCCATCATGAATACTACACTGATCACATGGTGTGTGATATTATTCATCTGGCCCCAGATAGGGAAGCCCACGAAAGAGCACTTCAATGTGAGAATCCAATGCTTACAGGTCTAATCAATATACTGCAGTCCTTTGAAGTGTCACGGGCTGCAGGCGATCACACTACTATGTAGGGGTAGGGGAGGTATCGGAAGTTGCTTAGTCAATCTCTGTTAGGCACAAAGCAAGTGTTCAGGATGATGGGGAAGCCATTGCAGCAGTACAGCCTTTGACTCAGTGCTGCAGGGGCAGTGTCGGTTACATCCACAGTAGCAACAGAACTCGTCAAAGCAGTGGCCGCGTTACCCCTTCTGTCTTGCCCATACTGCTTTGTCCAACAAAAGTGTGCTGCACCCTAAGCATTGGGCAGTTTGCAACAGTTATCAGAGAAAGGCCACATCGCATCAGTGTATAACTCCACTTCAAATGTGGAGGACACAGCAGTACTAATGGACATAAACAGTATCTCTACAATGACTGTTCTCCCAAACAAATTGTTTACTGACTTGCAAGTGTTTAATAAACTGCTAAAAATGCAGTAGACATAGGAGCTGCAGTGACTTTAGTAAACACACAAACATAAGTGGATTTGGGCTCCATTCCTCCACACAGGTTTCATGAAGCTGGTTACCTACAATAAACAGCAGTTTCCGATCCTAAATTAGTTCTCTGCTCCTGTCTCTTTCATATCTGTTGTTCACCTTCTCACCTTCCTTGTTGTGGTCATTCCCACACTCCAGACCTGTTCTGGTTACAAGCGTTTAACGCTTTCGGTTTCTCCATTGCCGATGAGGAAAATTTTAGAGTCAGATCACGTACAACATCAGCAACTGGAGTCCCTCTGCACTTGGTTTGTGTCTCCATTTTTCCTCTGGGCTTAGCTGTGCTACCAGTTTTCAAGCCCACATTACCATGAAAAGAGTCTGCCCACTCTTGTTTTTTTCGGGCACAACAGGTGCTTGTCACATTGCGCAACTCTGTCAAGGCTGAATTGGACCTTGGTGTCATTCCGCCAATTTCTTCCAGTGAACGGGCTACACCACTGGTCATTGTTAAGAAACTGACAGGTAAGCTCTGCCTCTGCGGCAACTTCTATGTCACGACTAATGCACAGTCTGTGATAGATATGTACCCTTTGCCCTACCCTGACAAGTTGCTCATGAAATTGTCAGATGGCCACTATTTTTCTAAGATTGATTTGTCAGAAGCATCCTCCAGCTTCCCACTAGGTGCCTTCTCATTGTCAATACACCTTTCGGCATGTACCAATATCGACACTTGCCTTTTGGCACACCCAAAATTTTTCAGCATTTTTTAGAACAGCTGATAGTGTATGTACCCAGCTGCATATATTGTTGTTGTTGTTGTTGTTGTTGTTGTTGTGGTCTTCAGTCCTGAGACTGGTTTGATGCAGCTCTCCATGCTACTCTATCCTGTGCAAGATTCTTCATCTCCCAGTACTTACTGCAACCTACATCCTTCTGAATCTGCTTAGTGTATTCATGTCTTGGTCTCCCTTTACGATTTTTACCCTCCACACTCCCTTCAGTGCTAAATTTGTGATCCCTTGATGCCCCAGAACATGTCCTACCAACCAATCCCTTCTTCTTGTCAAGTTGTGCCACAAACTCCTCCCCAATTCTATTTTCAATACCTCCTCATTAGTTATGTGATCTACCCATCTAATCTTCAGCATTCTTCTGTAGCATCACATTTCAAAAGCTTCTATTCTCTTCTTTTCCAAACTATTTATCATCCATGTTTCACTTCCATACATGGCTACACTCCATACAAATACTTTCAGAAACGACTTCCTGACACTTAAATCTATACAGGATGTTAACAAATTTCTCTTCTTCAGAAACGCTTTCTGTGCCATTGCCAGTCTACATTTTATATCCTCTCTACTTCTATCATCATCAGTTATTTTGCTCCCCAAATAGCAATACTCATTTACTACTTTAAGTGTCTCATTTCCTAATCTAATTCCCTCAGCATCACCCGACTTAATTCGACTACATTCCATTATCCTCGTTTTGCTTTTGTTGATGTTCATCTTATATCCTTTCGGGTTCCTCCCCCAAGGCCCAGCTTAACAATCTCCGATTATTGTTTTCTGTTTTACAGTCTGAGCGTCTCACATGCAATTTTGCCAGATCTTAATTTTTTCAGCTGTCAGTTGAGTATGTAAGTTTTGATGTTTCTCACATAGGGGTCAATCTGTTATGTCACCATGTTGACAGCTTTGCTGGGGCCAACCTCCGTTAACGAGTTGTAGGTGTTTTAAGTGAAGCTGTGCACTTCCCTTAATTTTTACTGGACGCATCCACTGTTGCTCAGCCCCTGGATACACTTTTTCACAAAAATGTGTCTTTTTCTGGTCCCCAGCTTGTGATCAAGCATTCACTTTGTTTAAATCTAAGCCTCAATCTGCCCCGTGCCTGGCCACTTTTCATCCAGGTCAGCATCTCATGTTGGCTACAGATGCCTCTCAGCATGGTCTTTGCGCTGAGTATTGGAGCACAAATACCTGGATGGATCTGAACGACCCAATGCTTATGGTGCTAAGACTTTAAGTACCACCCAGCAGCGTTATTCTCAGATTGAAAAAGATGCATTAGCATTTGTGCTTTCCCCCAAGTAATTTCACCTCTTGTTGTATGGTTCTAAGTTCCATTTAATCACATATCATAAGCCGTTGGTTGCTCTTTTTAACCTTTCAGCTTTGATGCCAGACAAGGCAGCGCATCGTTTGCAGTGGTTGGCTCTCCTGTTATCAATATCAGATCCATTACTGACCAGCAGGTGCAACTCGCCAATGCTGATGCCTTATCTTGCCTTCCGATTGGGCCAGACCCATCGTTCAATCAGGAAGAGTTCCTTTGTTTCTGTTTGGATAATGAGAACCAGAACGCAGTCAATGGTTTTGGTTCGGCATGGATCTTTTACTTAGTAGGGTCCTCGCTTTTGTGCAGCGTAGTTGGATAGAAAAACCACCAGGCCATGTCTCGGATCCCTTGCATAATTACTTCTCCCTCCAACACTGCCTTTCTGTGTTTGATGGAGTTCTTTTGTTAGCTTTGGAGGACACTGCTCTCCGGTTGTAATTCCCATTTCCTAACACCGTAATGTGCTGCAGCTTCTGCACATCAGTCATTGGGGAACCGCTTGCACCAAAGCTTTAGCCTGCCGGCATGTGTATTGGCTGGGCACAGATGGGGACATTAAGTGGCTTATCATCAATTTCACTCACTGTGTTCAGCAACAGGTGGCCCTGCAGGAGTCTTTTCCCCCTGGCCAATACACAGCACCCATGGGAGCGTCTACATGTCAATTTTGCTGGGCTTCTCCTAAATCAGTATTGGCTCATTATAGTTGACGCCTATTCCCAGTTTCCCTATATGGTGCATCATTTGTCCACGTCCGTGGCGGGCAACTTTTTCGGCCCTGTCTAAGATTTTTGCAACTGAGGGATTTCTGTGTACCCAGGTTACCAATAACAGCCCTCAGTTCATTTTTCAATAATTTGCATCTTTTTGTCAGGCTACTGGTGTTCACTATCTCGCAGCTCCCCTGTTTCATCCTCAACATAACGGCGAGGCTGAATACATGGT
Organism: Schistocerca americana; assembly: GCF_021461395.2. NCBI lineage: Eukaryota > Metazoa > Arthropoda > Insecta > Orthoptera > Acrididae > Schistocerca > Schistocerca americana. The sequence goes on along the minus strand of NC_060122.1, from coordinate 371,957,340 downwards.
TCAGAAGTCTAAAACTCAGATGTGGACGTATGTATCCAGCAGGTCCACTGAAGCTACTTCAGACTGTTTTCTGACTTTGTAACGTTTCACTCCGGTGGGGGACAGCAACCCGGCAGAGCTTCTACATGGATATCAACCTTGGATCCTCCTCCACCTGCTGCATCAGACATCACTTCATCCAGAGCTGCCTGCTCCACAACAGTTTCGGCCGGGTGCACCTGACTGGTCTTGTGGTTTCAGCCATCGGCCAACATGGGTTCCTAAAATCATCGAGAATTGTCGGATCAGCGCATGTGCATCATCTGTACTCCTGATGGACAGACATCCCGCCACTTCAACCAGCTGTGGCCGTGAATGGTAGATTCTTTTCCAGAGGGGCCACCGCCTTCAATACCCCCACCAATCTCTGTTCCTGTGCCACCAATCGTCCGGCTCCACAGCAGGGGTCCCCGTCTGGCAGATCGTTGTCTGGCATTCCTGCCTCCACCTTCATTCCTTGACTGCCGTCACTGGAGCAACCCTCACTGCACACAATGCCACAGCTGTCATCTCCTCTGTTACTGGGTCCTGTGTGGCTGCTGTCACCTATGTCTCGCCGACACCATTGCCGCTGACTGTTGACCTCGTTGAGGATGTCGCTATGGAGATGCCATCCCCAGTCCTGTCCTACGGCCTCTTATGTAAGTGGCGAAGGCATGTCAAACTGGCCCCTAATCACTTCTACCCCTACTTGCTGGTGCCTGACCATCACATGCTGTGGCAACCACTGTTGTCGGGCACTAAAGGGATGTCAGCGCAGTCATTGGTGTTCTTCGTTACTCAATCTCAGTGCCTTGTGAGATCAACGCTTTTTTTCTTTCGTGGTACCGGCGCATTTTCAGTACCAGTGCTTTTTGGTGCCAGTATTTTCTTCTGTACCAGTGCTTTTTTCTTGAACCACTGCTTTTTTCTGTACCATGCATTTTTTCTGTACCATGTATTTTTCTGTGTCTAGTGTTATGTACGTGCTTTTCCCACCACTGGAAGGGAGGGCAATGAACCTTCACTCATGATGTACACGATTTCAGAGATTGTGTGTCCATACAGTTCACAGGCCCGTTTATAGAGGCCACCTGGGTTGACCTCCTGGCACACATTGGTGAGCCACAACAGAAACTGTATTATTTAAGTGATCGCAAACTAGTGCTCAGCCTATTCTGTAACCTGTATTACAGTTGTCCAGTCAATGCGTTCAATGCTATGCACAACCTGTACTAAACTGTATCTTACATTGGCTATATAAAGCACTGTGTTTCATAAATCATACCTGTTCTTGCTATAACAGTAAGCTTAGCCAAGAGTGTTGTAAGTAGGAGAAAGACGCCAACACCATCATTATGATAGCATTGGTTTACTTATACATGCAACTGAAGATGCCAGCAGAAGATCCAACAGTGCAACTGCTATGGTAATCAGCTGGCGAAGCACTGGAATCTCAATTAAGGCCTGTAGTTGAATCGGTGTAAGTAGATCCCTGACAGTTGCATTGGACTGGGTGCCGCAGCTCCAAGTGCTAACATCTGTAATGCAATTTTGCACACATTCCTATGGCAATGTCATATATAGATGACTCGTTTTCACCTGCAACCATTAGTGCTACACAGCTGAAAGCTGGCAACAATGATGTTAGCTATCATGATCTTCTTATACCGGCACTTTAGTCAAAATTAACTTTGTAGTTCAGTGTAAAGTACTTTGTCACTGCAACCAAGCAGTTTCTCCGTCCTGAATATTACTAGTATCATGAGCCATTATTTTTATTGTATCTAGAATAATCACTTAAAAGATCATCCAACATATTTACTAGACCTGAATGGAAATGTGTATTAAATTCAATCACACTGTGTTGCACCTGGCAGACTATATTTGACATTATAAACTGTGTTGCGCAGCTACATTTAATACATGCAACTGGCTACAATTCTCAAATTATTGTACCATTTATTTATTTATTTATTTCAAACAATGGAAAATCCAGGATGGAATGTAACAATACCAGAGAAGGAAAGTTGCTACTCAGCATATAGCGGAGATGCTGAGTCGTGATAGACACAGTAAAAAGATTCACACAATTAAAGCTTTTGGCCATTAAGGCCTCTGTCAGCAGTAGACACACATACACACACGCACACATACACACACTCAAACGCAACCTGCACACACATCAGCAGTCTCAGAGAGCTGAGACCACACTTATTGTGTGAATCTCTTTATTGTGCCCACTGCGGCTCACCATCTCTGCTATATGGTAAGTAGTAACTTTCCTTCTCTGGTATTAGAGAGTGGGGGGGGGGGGGGCATCAAGCTGTCACATGGGCCTGGCAGCTAAATTTAAGCCAGATATAAAACCCAATCACTGGGGCAGATGCAAGACACTTCAGATTGTACCATGCCAAACTCCCTACCTCGCTTACACTGTACTGTCATAACCTGGCCCTTCACTGGAGTTTAGCTGGGCTACAATTTGGATTGCTGTGCTATGGGTTAATGGCAGACCAGCTTGACTCTGGACAATCTGCACTATTCTCTTGGTGTGGTTTACAATTTACAACAACCCGGTGAGGACTGGAATTGTGAACTATGAAGTGATTACAATGTATCCATATTTTCTGTATAATAAAGAGTGTGTTGCACTGTAACAGGTGTACAATGTTGTACCAAATACAGCACCATGAATCAGTGTTCTAAATATGTTTTCAGTGGTTAATATTTTGCCTTGTGTTCTCCATCAAGGTACTGAGGAGATTGTCAGTCTCTAAATGTGTGATTACTGTCTCGTTATGTGACACTTAACAATCCTAGTTCCAGTTACAGTAAATTACAGACAACACGGTAATTATTGGAGGAAATTAGTGTTTAGGTTTAACGTGTGTTACTGCTCTGCAGTATATAATGAATATGGCACTCTAGTTGTGAAAATAGCTCTTTATATTTCTGTACGATAGCAAATTCACATGAAATTAACATGGCTGCACTAGTCTTGCTACACAAACTGCAGACATAATCCATAATTGGTGAAAGCATCAGAGATTAATCACACACAACAGGCTTTCACAGCCAGTATTTGCATCCTTCATGATTTTTCTCTTATAGGCATTAGGCTGACGTCCAGGGCATGTTTCTGAGCCTAATGTTTCATCGTCCAGTGCTGTATACATCATTAGAAGCTATAATGGCTAAGAAAGCAGTTACAAACTTAAATAACATCAGCAAGTCAAACTGTCTGTATGTATCACAGCAACTGTAGGTTCTGCCATCATCAAGCCACTGCCTAAAATCGCAGAGTCACACTGACGTGTTATGGCACTAGTAGAGGACAAGGGTCAGTGGTGTTTGCTTCATTTAGCACTAAGGATCACAAATTGTCTAATTCCACACCTTCTTTTCTGTTAAAACTGTTTTTGTGTCTTTTCTGTTAAATTTACTTTTGTGATTTTGAATTTCTATGGTCTATCTGTACATCCTAGCACAGTAGCTACTGGATCTTGATAAAACCATAGTAAGGAGAAATGAGCCAAGTAATTCCTTATCCCAGTGCAGCCTCTGATGTCTTTAGCACTGGAAGATGAAATGTTAGGCGCAGGAAAATGCATTTGACCATGGCCTACTATCCATAAATCAACAAAGTAGTGATAGTTCTGGGTCTCTCATTGCTTGTTGCACTTGGCAACTGCAATGAAAGGTTGTTGGTATTGAATTCGAATGTTCATTTGTAATTTCCTATGGTTCATAAACAGTGATAGCTACTATTTAATTATATTAGGTTAGAATTTAACCACATTTTCAGAATTTTCAGTAAAACTGGAAATAAGACATACAAGTAGGTTATTGCAATGATGAACATATATCTCCAACTATGCTACACACCAATCTACTATGGCAATCGTAATTTTGTCTTGAGATTCTTTCAGTTTGCCAACCAAATTGCCACATTCCAATCTAATCTGGGCCTTGGGCTTAGCCACAGTCAGTCTGTCAGAACATCTAGGTTTATTCACACTCCCCATACAAATGTAATCAATTTGCATGTTTGGCCAAAAAGAAATTAACACATTCAGTGACTGTCACTGACTGCCAACAACTGACCCATGATTCATTGTGTACACTTCCTATTATTCATCGTTGTTGCATGCAGAGGAAGAGCTGTTCCAGTCTGTATCATTAACTTCTAACAGCTATCAAAGCCATATTCTCTTTATCACAACTGTAAATGGGCTGGGAGAATTCTGAACAAATACAATGTATTTGTTAAGGAAACAGTATGCCAAATTCTTGTATGACCTATTTTAGGATACTGATTTGGTGTTCTTATATAGCTGGCATTATGAAGAATGTTGAAACAATTCTGAGAATTACTGCTAGAATCGTAAAAGATCATTATAGGCTATGCTGAAGTGCAACAGAGAATGTAAATGGGATCATTGGAAGAAAATCAGTGCCTTTCTTGCTACCTGGTAAATTCATAGAACCAGGATTTCAGACCATCCCCACTGCATACCTCATGGAGTAATCAGGAGAGTACAGTAAGCCAGATTATGTCACATACAGCACATGAAGCCAGCAATTCTTCCCTATTTCCTACATGAATATAACAGGATGAGGAGAATCCAGGAGAGAATAATGGACAAAAATCTGGGTGGAATAACAACTATAATAGACTGCTCCTCACCACATAGAGGTGGCACTGAGCGGCAGAACACACATTTAAAAGCAGAGTAAGCTAATAAACACAGAGAAAGAAAGAAAGAAAGAAAAACCACACACACATGCATACATGCCCAGTTCACATACAAATGGCCACTGTCATCTCATGATACTAAAGCCTGACTGCTGTTTGTAACTATCTATCTATTTCACATTGTTTTTACAAGATGAGGAGAGGTTTTTAACACTCAGTAACATAATGATGTAAAATGTGCTGGCATTATCACTTTCTTGGACCACAGACAAAAAAAACCTCATTGTTTCAAAAACAATGTATCTTCCTATGGCAAGGCTGAGTAGAACTTAATTTCACTGCCTGTGCCTTATCTCCTGCTAAACTGCTAATTTAGAAGGACACCTGTTTAGAACTTGCATATTAAAGGCCACGGCCTTTGGATAACTGCTTACTTCTATTAAGCCTGACTTGTGATACACAAGTAGTGTCATTCTGCCTTCTGTAAATAATTCTGACTACATAATAAACAAAAAGAATTTACCACATGCTTTGGCCAACTGTAATGCTGCAATTCCAACTGCACCACTTGCACCATGAATTAGAAGGACTTCTCCCGGTTTAATGCGACACCTATAAAAAAATTAACTATTTAGTTAATTCACCATAGAATAGTTCTCTGTCACACAAATGCACTTCTGACAGCATGACATAACTTACACATGTAGTGGGGTGGGCTGAAGGGGCATTTGGCATACAGGAAAGAGGGAACAAGTCAGAAAAAATGAATACCCAGAGACAAAATGAACGGAGAGAAGGTGGGAAGAGAAAGATGAAGCGCAAAACAGAAAAATTAAATAATGATTGGGAAAATTACAAAGATCTGAGACCACTTTGAAGGTGAACTGCATTATGAACAGGAGATTAAGCATAAGGTGTGCAACAAGAGAACAGAGAGAAGAGGAAAGGGGAAAGCAAGAGGATGGAATCAAGGTTTAGGCAGGCAGACAGGGAGGGGGAGGGTGTGGGGGAGGGTGAGGGGAAGGGGGAGGGGGAGGGTGTGGGGGGGTGAGGGGAAGGGGGAGGGTGTGGGGAAGGGGGAGGGGGAGGGTGTGGGGAAGGGGGAGGGGGAGGGTGTGGGGGGGTGAGGGGAAGGGGGAGGGGGAGGGGGAGGGTGTGGGGAAGGGTGAGGGGGAAGGGGAGGGGGAAGGGGAAGGGGAGGGGGAAGGGGAAGGGGAGGGGGAAGGGGAAGGGGAGGAGGAAGGGGAAGGGGAGGAGGAAGGGGAGGGGGAAGGGGAGGGGAGGGGGAGAGGGAGGGGGAGGGGGAGAGACTGTTCCTATACACTAAGTGATCACCATTTTATCGCAATGTTAGTGGTAATCCTTCAGGCATATGTACAGTGCATAGTAACATGACCAGCAAGTACACTGTTAATAAGCATCCATATACGTTATAGAAAGAAAATGCTACACTGGCTTTTGCTCAAGAATAAATTATGGAGGAGCTAGAAGGCATTCCACAATATAAGATATTTCAATTTTCATCTGTTCTATTATTTCTTCAAGGAAGTTTGGTTCATGTCATAATGACTGATTTCTCTTATTTACATTGGTCCCAAATTTGAATTTAATTTTTCTGTCCAACAGACAAAGAAATTCAAGCCAGTGCCCTATACAATCTGCTGACAAAAGAATGAAACTTATTTAATCAGCACATGGGACACCACTTGAAAATAAAAATTCAAAAAGTAATGATGTAATCCTTACTCTAATACTTCACAATATGAATAAAGTTATCCCCTTTTTTGCAGTCATCATTAACTGCAGCAATAATACCAGCTGAATTAGCATCATAACAGGATACTATGGCTCAGGTCGTGTCATCAAGGTATGTCAACTGACTCGCCAAAGTCAGTACCACACTGCTTACTATTTAAATCTTTTCCTTACACAATAAAATAAAGGATGGTCATTGTAAAATTATAAACATTAATTTCTGGCAGGTCGATAGACACACAAACAAACACAAACATACACACAAAATTCAAGCTTTCGCAACAAACTGTTGCCTCATCAGGAAAGAGGGAAGGAGAGGGGAAGACGAAAGGAAGTGGGTTTTAAGGGAGAGGGTAAGGAGTCATTCCAATCCCGGGAGCGGAAAGACTTACCTTAGGGGGAAAAAAAGACAGGTATACACTCGCACACAAGCACATATCCATCCCTTGTGCTTGTGTGCGAGTGTATACCTGTCTTTTTTTCCCCCTAAGGTAAGTCTTTCCGCTCCCGGGATTGGAATGACTCCTTACCCTCTCCTTTAAAACCCACTTCCTTTCATCTTCCCCTCTCCTTCCCTCTTTCCTGATGAGGCAACAGTTTGTTGCGAAAGCTTGAATTTTGTGTGTATGTTTGTGTTTGTTTGTGTGTCTATCGACCTGCCAGCGCTTTTGTTCGGTAAGTCACCTCATCTTTGTTTTTATATATAATTTTTCCCACGTGGAATGTTTCCTTCCATTATATTAAACATTAATTTCCATTGACTACAAATTTTCCCCTATTCGTTACTTCATGAAACTAGAAGAAGCACTTGTCTGCACGGCCCCTGTTAGGTTTTCCTACTGAAAATTCATGAAAGTACCTAATTCAGATTGCTCAGAGGCATTGTGGTATCTTGTCACATAACACATTCCTGAAGGCTCTCTTTCAGGATGGGATTTACAGACCATACGGCATGAAGAAATGAGTGAATGAACAAGGGTTGGAGAACTGGAGATTTGGTCTTACAGGTAGCTGCTATGTGATGTATTTGAGGGTTTCCACACAAAAGTATCAGACTAGAGTTGATATGGGCACAACTAGAGGCTGGTAGACAACTGTTGAATATAGTAAACAAAAAATAAAATAAAATAAAATAAATTGATAGCTACAGCAAATGCAGGCATTTTGCGAGTGGTATGTTCCAAAACAATAATGGAGTATTGAGCATCTGATCACCCAATGCAACACTGATCAATCCAAAAAGCATATCTCTAACAACCATGTGCCATATGTTTGAATGAAGTCTGAAGGTTAATATCTCATTGATACAAGATAACTGGAGTTCACATATGAGCTATTTCAGACATTATCAATTGTCTCAACCACATCTTGTGTTCATTTATCTTAAAAATTCCTCTCATAACGCAAATAGTGTATGAAATGGAGCGCTGAGAGGAGAAAATATTTCTCAGTCTGGTGATCTGTTTTTAGATATGTAATTAAAGTACCCCCCCCTCCCCCAATGAACCATGGACCTTGCCATTGGTGGGGAGGCTTGTGTGCCTCAACGATACAGATAGCTGTACCATAGGTGCAACCACAATGGAGGGGTATCTGTTGAGAGGCCAGACAAACGTGTCGTTCCTGAAAAGGGGCAGCAGCCTTTTCAATAGTTGCAAGAGCAACAGTCTGGATGATTGACTGATCTGGCCTTGTAACACTAACCAAAATGGCCTTGCTGTGCTGGTACTGCGAACGGCTGAAAGCAAGGGGAAACTACAGCCGTAATTTTTCCCGAGGGCATGCAGCTTTACTGTATGGTTAAATGATGAAGGCGTCCTCTTGGGTAAAATATTCCGGAGGTAAAATAGTCCACCATTCGGATCTCCGGGCGGGGACTACTCAAGAGGATGTCGTTATCAAGAGAAAGAAAACTGGCGTTCTACGGATCGGAGCGTGGAATGTCAGGACCCTTAATCGGGCAGGTAGGTTAGAAAATTTAAAAAGGGAAATGGATAGGTTAAAGTTAGATATAGTGGGAATTAGTTAAGTTCGGTGGAAGGAGGCACAAGACTTCTGGTCAGGTGACTACAGGGTTATAAACACAAAATCAAATAGGGGTAATGCAGGAGTAGGTTTAATAATGAATAGGAAAATAGGAATGCAGGTAAGCTACTACAAACAACGTAGTGAACGCATTATTGTGGCCAAGATAGATACGAAGCCCACGCCTACTACAGTAGTACAAGGTTATATGCCAACTAGCTCTGCAGATGATGATGAAATTGAAGAAATGTATGATGAAATAAAAGAAATTATTCATATTGTGAAGGGAGACGAAAATTTAATAGTCATGGGTGACTGGAATTCGGCAGTAGGAAAAGGGAGAGAAGGAAACGTAGTAGGTGAAGAGGAAGCTGCTTGGTAGAGTTTTGCACAGAGCACAACTTAATCATAGCTAACACTTGGTTCAAGAATCATGAAAGAAGGTTGTATACACGGAAGAAACCTGGAGATACTGACAGGTTTCAGATACATTATACAATGGTAAGACAGAAATTTAGGAACCAGGTTTTAAATTGTAAGACATTTCCAGGGGCAGATGTGGATTCTGACCACAATCTATTGGTTATGAACTGTAGATTGAAACTGAAGAAACTGCAAAAAGGTGGGAATTTAAGGAGATGGGACCTGGATAAACTGACTAAACCAGAGGTTGTACAGAGTTTCAGGGAGAGCATAAGGGAACAATTGACAGGAATGGGGGAAAGAAATACAGTAGAAGAAGAATGGGTAGCTTTGAGGGATGAAGTAGTGAATGCAGCAGAGGATCAAGTAGGTAAAAAGATGAGGGCTAATAGAAATCCTTGGGTCACAGAAGAAATACTGAATTTAATTGATGAAAGGAGAAAATATAAAAATGCAGTAAATGAAGCAGGCAAAAAGGAATACAAAAGTCTCAAAAATGAGATCGACAGGAAGTGCAAAGTGGCTAAGCAGGGATGGCTAGAGGACAAATGTAAGGATGTAGAGGCTTATCTCACTAGGGGTAAGATAGATACAGCCTACAGGAAAATTAAAGAGGCCTTCAGAGAAAAGAGAACCAGTTGTCTGAATATCAAAAGCTCATATGGAAACTCAGTTCTAAGCAAAGAAGGGAAAGCAGAAAGGTGGAAGGAGTATATAGAGGATCTATACATGGGCGATGTACTTGAGGACAATATCATGGAAATGGAAGAGGATGTAGATGAAGATGAAATGGGAGATATGATACTGCGTGAAGAGTTTGACAGAGCACTGAAAGACCTGAGTCGAAACAAGGCCCCCAGAGTAGACAACATTCCATTAGCACTACTGACAGCCTTGGGAGAGCCAGTCCTGACAAAACTCTACCATCTGGTGAGCAAGATGTATGAAACAGGCGAAATACCCACAGACTTCAAGAAGAATATAATAATTCCCATCCCAAAGAAAGCAGGTGTTGACAAATGTGAAAATTACCGAACTATCAGTTTAATAAGTCACGGCTGCAAAATACTAACACGAATTCTTTACATACGAATGGAAAAACTAGTAGAAGCCGACCTCGGGGAAGATCAGTTTGGATTCCGTAGAAATGTTGGGACACGTGAGGCAATACTGACCCTACGACTTATCTTAGAAGCTAGATTAAGGAAAAGCAAACCTACGTTTCTAGCATTTGTAGACTTAGAGAAAGCTTTTGACAATGTTGACTGGAATACACTCTTTCAAATTCTGAAGGTGGCAGGAGTAAAATACAGGGAGCGAAAGGCTATTTACAATTTGTACAGAAACCAGATGGCAGTTATAAGAGTCGAGGGGTATGAAAGGGAAGCAGTGGTTGGGAAGGGAGTGAGACAGGGTTGTAGTCTCTCCCCGATGTTATTCTACCTGTATATTGAGCAAGCAGTGAAGGAAACAAAAGAAAATTCGGAGTAGGTATTAAAATTCATGGAGAAGAAATAAAAACTTTGAGGTTTGCCAATGACATTGTAATTCTGTCAGAGACAGCAAAGGACTTGGAAGATCAGTTGAATGGAATGGATAGTGTCTTGAAAGGAGGGTATAAGATGAACATCAACAAAAGCAAAACGAGGATAATGGAATGTAGTCGAATGAAGTTGGGTGATGCTGAGGGAATTAGATTAGGAAATGAGACACTTAAAGTAGTAAAGGAATTTTGCTATTTCGGGAGCAAAATAACTGATGATGGTCGAAGTAGAGAGGATATAAAATGTAGACTGGCAATGGCAAGGAAAGCGTTTCTGAAGAAGAGAAATTTGTTAACATCGAGTATAGATTTAAGTGTCAGGAAGTCATTTCTGAAAGTATTTGTACGGAGTGTAGCCATGTATGGAAGTGAAACATGGATGATAAATAGTTTGGACAAGAAGAGAATAGAAGCTTTTGAAATGTGGTGCTACAGAAGAATGCTGAATATTAGATGGGTAGATCACATAACTAATGAGGAAGTATTGAATAGGACTGGGGAGAAGAGAAGTTTGTGGCACAACTTGACAAGAAGAAGGGATCGGTTGGTAGGACATGTGTTGAGGCATCAAGGGATCACCAATTTCGTATTGGAGGGCAGCGTGGAGGGTAAAAATTGTAGAGGGAGACCAAGAGATGTATACACTAAGCAGATTCAGAAGGATGAAGGTTGCAGTAGGTACTGGGAGATGATGAAGCTTGCACAGGATAGAGTAGCATGGAGAGCTGCATCAAACCAGTCTCAGGACTGAAGACCACAACAACAACAACAACAACAACAGTTAAAACTGAATTACATTGCATTATCATAGTGAGAAGGTACAACTTTGCATTAATTGCAGTGGTTTTCTACTGACAATAGGTTTGCTATAGTAATTAAAAGGGTTTTTGAGAGTCTTTGCAAACATTAGAAATGCCATTAAAGCAGTAGTTTTGATAATACATTATGTAACTGAAGATGTTACATATACGTTGTGTTTAGGTTTGAAAGTGATAATACTGGTCCCTTTTGTTTACACATAAGCTGTGAGTACAGATGGTATATTGGCTCTTCAAGTCATTGTTAATCGCTAGAGTCTAACCCAGTTTAGGAATACTAGTGAAAGTCATCTCAGCTGAACTAATTTCAGAACGGTTGACTTTTTGCTATGTACTGGATACTGTGGAAGTTGTTGGATGTGTTCGACACAGGGCAGACAACATCATATAGGCCCTACGTACCCAGTTGAACTTTGACACATTTCAACTATTGGTCAAGTAGGTCTACTGTACCCAGCCCCTAACTGTGCCATTACAACCACCAACATTACCCCCATGTCTCGCGGGTTGTCTAGTGATTGGGCCACAGGCATTTCCTCACAGAGGTGCCAGTTTCCTGCTAGCTATGTGCACACCACCAATAGTGGCACAGTGCTTGTGGAACTATTTTACACCCATAATCACATGTCTACACACATCTGCAGACACGCCATCCATAGCAGCACTGCAATCACAGTCACTTGATTTTGCACTTATCCGCCCACCTGCCTTTGAAGGCTGTGCCAAGGCCACACGCAGGCCAACAGTTTTCCCAATCTGGCCAATTATGTCAGCCATTACCGGACCACCACTCAGAGCATCACTGTCCATCTCGCCAGCCCATCAGTATTGCCATGTCCTCGGGCCCTGCCAATGATTGAGCCGTCAACCCTACTGATCCCCAACTGCAGTCAATATCGTCACTGGCTCATCAGCTCTATGCCAGTGCACTCCATTGGCGTCATCATATCCTGGGCAGTCCTGCTGGTTGACTGCCGCCTTCTGCTGTCAATGCCTTCATTACCCAGAGCAACTTCAACCTCACCGGCTCATTGATCTTGCCACATCCCAGGTCATCTCACACCTAATCAAACATTGTCTACCAGCAGCTGCTGATGCCTACCAATGCCAGCTCACTGGGCTACCAATGCTGCCTGTCTTGCTGTGTACAGCCACACCCCTCTTGCCACAACATCAATCACCAGGTGCCTGCCACGCACTGCCCACCATCACCGGGCACCTGCGCACCCTAGCACAGCACCATGCCAGGTACAGACCAGATACAGAATATATAATATCATGTGTCATGTTATTGTAACTTTGTGCAGAAACTCTTGCAGATGTCACTGTGAGCCTTTGTTTATTTTCCATGCTCTTGTTACTGTGCAAGGACACGAAAGTCTGCGATGAGATGCTCCAGTCATGCCGCACTGCACTGGTTAACAGTGCGGCTGGCAACGACAGAACCATGCCTGTCATCCCACTGGCAGTTGTCTTGGGTAGAGCTGGCTCCTATCAGCTGCTGATGCTCGACATCCCGGAAGTATCATCATCACACCAGCAGCCGCATTTGGCAGAGCCATGCTCCCACCAGCTGCCGACCCCTGATGTCTGGAGAGTGCCATTGTCCTCGAGGAACCTAACAGCTTGTCCACCCACAGGCAAAAATTGGTGACATGGTGGCCCAGCCTCACTGCAATCGTTGGTCGAGCTTCTATCTCCCATCAACCACTGATGCCTGCCAATCCTACCTTGCTGTTTCCTGCTGTTACAGGACAAACTGTTCGCTGTTCTGATGCTCCTTCGTGGGTTCTATGTCATCTTCAGCACTTCCACACAAAGCATTAGATTTAAAGAATCACGAGATTACTACAAATAACTTGTCAGTTGTAGTGACAGCATTTTACAGAGTTTCTGCAGGGAACATGAATGTGTTTGTGAGGCAGTTACACCCTCTTTTATCACAAGTGTCCTCCAAGCCCAAGAATTTAATAACTGCAAATGCTTTTAATTTCAAATTTCTAAATAGGACCAGGAATGAAGCAGATGTAAAACATTTAGTTGAGTCTTTTAATCTGAAGACAGAAGTAGATTTTCCAATTAAGGTTACTGATAAAAAATTCAGTTCACAATACATTTATAGATACATCAAGAGTCAACAGAGTCAGTGTACATCCAATTGTTAATGACTTTCTGACCATGGTGGTCAATTGCTCACACATCAAACTAAAAAAAGATTTGAGCAATCTTGGACAATAAATGACAGGATCCTTAAAAATTTCAATTACAGACTGTAAGAGATATATTGGAGTCCAATTTTCAGTGACACAAATGTAAACAAAAAGTGTAATAAATTTTTAAATGAATTCATGTCTCTCTTTGTAGCTACTTTTCCCCAAAAAATAATTAGAAACAGTCATGTAGGCACCAATAAGAAGACATGGCTCACTACAGAACTTTACTGTAGTACACTAAAACAGATGTTGAATAAGATTATAAGTATGTGCATAAAACTTGAAATTAAGAAGTGAGAAAGCAAAATAAAAACTATTTGAAATGCAATAAAGAGGAAACTGGCAGAAAATCATGGGCCATGGCTCACATACAAATTAAACAGGATGCAATGTTGTAATGGAACCTGAAATGGTTGCAGAAATCTTGAAAAACATTTTTTACCAGCACCAGAGAAGGCAGGGCAGGGCGTAAATGGATGTGTGGACAAACCAATGGCTCTCCTACAGAAAGCTTTTAGCAACAGAACCCCGTAGATATCCTTACCTCCTGTTACAGTAAATGAGACTGAAAGAATAATAAACCCATTAAAAATATAAAGTCTGTTAATCTGTGCAATATTTCTACTGAAACATTATTATAAATGCATACATCCAGTTTTATGCAACATACTCAATACTTCTCTGCAAGTAGAAATTGTCCCTGAAACACTAAAACTGACAGTAGTGATACCCAATTTAAAAAAAAGTGATAAACCTAATTTCATGAGCTATTACCCAATCTTGCTTTTAACCATCTTTTCCAAAATTCTTGAAAAACCAATACACAGACTGATCATACGTCATCTCACCTTCCACAATGTTGTTGTTGTTGTTGTTGTTGTGGTCTTCAGTCCAGAGACTGGTTTGATGCAGCTTTCCATGCTACTCTATCCTGTGCAAGCTTCTTCATCTCCCAGTACCTACTGCAACCTGCATCTTTCTGAATCTGTTTAGTGTATTCATCTCTTCGTCTCCCTCTCCAATTACCTTCCACAATATCCTCAACAATAATACATTTGATTCTCATGCTCGTCTTTATACTGTGGAGCTGTCAGCTCGTGGCTTCAGTCACACATACAGGAGTGAGAGCAGACTGTTATGCTGAATCCATAGTGCTCAGAGCCATTTGAACCATTTTGTTATGCTGAATGGCTCATCCAGAAAACTTTTTTCATCTAAATGGGACCCACTGTTTTAGATCCATTGCTTTTTCTTAATTTCATTAATGACATTTCTTTTTGTTCTGATAAAAAGAGTAATTTGCCCATTTCACAGATGATTACAATTTATCATTGACAAATTTTCAGATAATAATCTTGAACAAACTGAACGAAGTTTTCATTTATGTCAAACTGGTTTCCTTCAAATCGTCTCTCACTAATGAGGTTCAATACACCACAAATAAATCTTTAAGAAATTAACAAAGTTCAAAATTCAATCAAAGCAAAAAGGTGAGGATACAAAATTCCTGGGGGCTTATATAGACAGCAAATGTAATTGGTCAGCAGGAAATTTAAATAGTTGCCCCACATTCTTCAGCTTTTTAAAAGACTTATCTCAGTCATATTTGCAGTACAGGTTATTGCTTCAGAAGCTGAAGCAGATACCTTTAACCATTCCTACTTTGGCTACTTTAATTCATTAATGTTGTATGCTATTATATTCTATGAGTAACAACCTATTCAAGAAAGTTCAATGCATTTACATCTACATCTACATACATACTCCGGAATCCACCAAATGGTGCATGGCGGAGGGTAGCTCATACCACAACTAGCATCTTCTCTCCCTGTTCCACTCCCAAACAGAACAAGGGAAAATGACTGCCTATATGCCTCTGTACGAGCCCTAATCTCTCTTATCTTATCTTTGTGGTCTTTCCACGAAATATAAGTTGGCGGCAGTAAAATTGTACTGCAGTCAGTCTCAAATGCAGGTTCTCTAAATTTGCTCAGTAGTGATTCATGAAAAGAACGCCTCCTTTCCTCCAGAGACACCCACCCGAGTTCCTGAAGCATTTCCGTAACAATCGCATGATGATCAAACCTACCAGTAACAAATCTAGCAGCCCGCCTCTGAATTGCTTCTATGTCCTCCCTCAATCCGACCTGATAGGGATCCCAAACGCTTGAGCAGTACTCAAGAATAGGTCATATTAGGGTTTTATAAGTGGTCTCCTTTACAGATGAACCACTTCTTCCCAAAATTCTACCAATGAACCGAAGACGACTATCCGCCTTCCCCACAACTGCCATTACATGCTTGTCCCACTTCATATCGCTCTGCAATGTTACGCCCAAATATTTAATTGACGTGACTGTGTCAAGCACTACACTACTAATGGAGTATTCAAACTTTACGGGATTCTTTTTCCTATTCATCTTCATTAATTTACATTTATCTATATTTAGAGTTAGCTGCCATTCTTTACACCAATCACAAATCCTGTCCAAGTCATCTTGTATCCTCCTACAGTCACTCAACGACGACACCTTCTCGTACATCACAGCATCATCAGCAAACAGCCCCACATTGCTATCCACCCTATCCAAAAGATCATTTATGTATATAGAAAACTACAGTGGACCTACCACATTTCCCTGGGGCACTCCAGATGATACCCTCACCTCCGATGAACACTCACCATTGAGGACAACGTACTGGGTTCTATTACTTAAGAAGTCGTCGAGCCACTCACATACCTGGGAACCAATCCCATATGCTCGTACCTTAGTTAGGAGTCTGCAGTGGGGCACCGCGTCAAACGCTTTCCGGAAGTCAAGGAATATGGCATCCGTCTGATACCCTTCATCCATGGTTCGCAAGATATCATGTGAAAAAAGGGCGAGTTGCGTTTCGCAGGAGCGATGCTTTCTAAAGCCGTGCTGATGCATGGACAGCAACTTCTCTGTCTCGAGGAAATCCATTATATTCGAACTGAGAATATGTTCGAGAATCCTGCAACAAACCGATGTTAAGGATATTGGTCTGTAATTTTGAGGATCCGTCCTTCTACCTTTCTTATATACAGGCGTCACCTGCGCTTTATTCCAGTTGCTCGGGACTTTACATTGGGCAAGAGATTCACGATAAATGCAAGCTAAGTAAGGAGCCAATGCAGTAGAGTACTCTCTGTAAAACCAAATTGGAATCCCATCAGGACCTGGCGATTTATTTATTGTCAACCCATTCAGCTGCTTCACAACCCCAGGGATGTCTATCACTATGTCCTCCATACGGGAATCTGTACGAGACTCAAATGTCGGTATGTTTGTACGATCCTCCTGCGTGAAAGATTTCTCAAATGCTAAATTTAAAATTTCAGCTTTCGTTTTGCTGTCTTCCATTGCCAGGCCAGACTGGTCAGTGAGTGACTGGATGGAAGACTTAGACCCGCTTACTGATTTTACGTAAGGCCAGAATTTCCTTGGGTTTTCAGCAAGATCTTTTGCTAAGGTATGATGGTGGTAGTGGTTGAATGCTTCGCGCATCGCTCTTTTTACAGCAGCACAAATCTCTACTAACTTTTGCCTGTCCTCATTCTCCCAATCTTTCTTGTACCGCGAGTGCAACTGTCTTTGCTTCCTGAGCATTCTCCAAATTGCGCTGTTAAACCATGGTGGGTCTTTCCCATCCGTAACCCACTTTTTTGGCACATACTTGTCCAATGCGTGATTTACAATGTGTTTAAAATTTGCCCATAATTCTTCCACGTCCATTGTACCGGAAGTAAATGGAATCGATTCATTTACTAAGTGGGATGCTAACAACTGCTTATCTGCTCTTTCTGGTAAGAATACTCTCCTAGCCTTCTTGACCGACTTTTTAACTTTCGTAACCATAGTCGTAATGACAACATCATGATCACTAATCCCTGTCTCAACACTGACACCATCAATGAGGTCTGGTCTGTTCGTGGCTACCAAATCTAAAATATTTCCATTACGCGTTGGCTGTCGATTTAGCTGCTCAAGACAGTTTTCGGATAATGTGTTCAAAAGTAATTCACACGACGGCTTGTCTGAACCACCTGTAATGAATCCATAGACATCCCAGTCTATACTAGGTAGGTTGATGTCGCCTCTGACTAATATAGCATGATCCGGGTACTTCTGCGATACAGAGTGTAGACTCCCTTTGAATGATTCTAGAACTGTCACGGTGGAACCTGGTGGCCGGTAATAACACCCAACAATTAATTTTATTTCTCCTAGCCCTGTTAAACGTGTCCAGATAACTTCACAATCACACTCTACTTCGACCTCAGTAGACACAATATTTTTGTCAACTGAAATGAAGACACCACCTCCTACGGTGTCTAATCTGTCTCTCTGATACACGTTCCAACCCTCACTAAATATTTCAGAACTTCCTATCTCAGGATTCAGCCAGGTCTCAGTCCCGAGAATAATTTGTGTGCCACACGCTTCTTGGAGGGCAGTAAATTCAGGAACTTTATTCCGAACACTCTGAAAATTTACTGCTAATATCTTGATAGCTGAAGTGTCTTTATACTGAGAGCGTCCTGATTTCCCTGCCTGCACGTCGACTGGTGAGTGTTCATCACAGAACACCTCGCACTACTGCCTAGCCTAAAAAAAAAAACCTCATGTGCATGACACAAGTACTCTGCTACCCGAGTAGCCGCTTCCTTTGTGCAGTGCACTCCTGACCTATCTAGGAGCGTCCTACAATTCCCCACCCAATAGCCAAGTCTAGAAATCTGCAGCCAAGACCGTCACAGAGTCGACGAAGCCTCTGATTGAGACCCTCCACTCGGCTCCAAACCAAAGGACCCCGATCCACTCTGGGAACGAAGTTGCAAACAGAGAGCTCTGCTTGCACCCTGCGTGCGAGGGCAGTGGTCTTCACCAAATCCGCCAGCCACCTGTATGAACTGAGGATCGGCTCAGAAACCAAGCGACAGGCTACTACTTGCAGACGACTACACCCCGTATGCTCGATAGCCGCAGGCAAGGCCGCGTCTGCATCTTGGATGAGGCCCCCCAGCAGACAAACCGAGTGCACGTTTGATTTCTTTCCAGCCCTGTACGCTATTTCCCTAAGGGGCTCCATCACCCGCCTAACGTTGGAGCTCCCAATAACCAGCAAGCCTTTGCCCCCGTGTGCCTGCTCAGGCCCTGCTGAAGGAGCGGCCACCTGTCCACTGACAGGATGAACGGGCAAGGCCACCCGGCCAGCCTCCAAATTGGCCCTCCACCTCGAGCGACGCGAACGCGTTGCAGTCCGCCACTCACCCTGAGGTGAGGGCGGCCCCAAGGCGCTGGGTACACTAGAAGGTGCCTCGGCGGCTGAGTCAGCGGACGCAGCAAGCGACACCTGGGGTGTCTCAAGCGACGAGCCAGACCCTCCGCCTTCGCTGCACCTTGAGGAATCAGCCTGAAGGCGGCTGACCGTGGCCAACAGCACACTCAGCTGCTCGCAAACTGCGGCCAGTTCCTCCTGCGCCCGCACACAGCACGCACACACCCTATCCAACCTAATGCTAATATCTAACGACTCTGCAAATTTATACTCTACGGCTATCAATAAGCAATGTTACTCCTCTCAAATACGAGAATACGCAAGGATTTTATGTAATTAAATATGCAAGCGCACAAACACTCAGAAAGAAATTAAGAATCAAATTACAAAAGCTAAATATGCGACTCGCTACTGCACTGCTGCTGGACTGATACTTCACCAGCGGCTGCTCAAGGCTCACTCAAACAAGTCATCAGAAAAATACATCGTGTACTTCTTTCACCATTAGGATCCTTACTACCTCTTCACAGTAGATATTTTCCTTGTTCACTTTTGTCTGTACTAACTTTTCTCAATGCAAAGACAACAGCAGATATCATCACTACAACACACAAACCAAAACCTGTCTGCACACTGAATTGAAAAGTCTTACTCTGCTTCAAAAAGGAGTTTCTTACCCCAACATTAAGCTCTTTAATGCATTACAACTACGTATCAAATGTCTTGATAAACAATTGCTGAAATTCAAACGAATCTCAGAGAGTACCTAATGGAGAAATCTTTTTACATGCTCAGTGAACATCTGAGAGGAAATGAATACCACTACAAACTGTACAACAGCTTCAGAACTAGTTGTAATTAATTAATTTTATTTTGTGCTCAATAATAGGCATGTGAAAATGTGGTTTTTGTTATTCATGGATTTATTTATTTATTGTAATATGTAGCTTAACTTTGCTTTCGTATATTACCTACCCTTCAACAGTGTTACATAATTTTCCATTACTTGGAGTCATGTTCTGTAGCTGATGTCTTGTTTAATTTGTATTTCTTATTTATTTTTGTACCGTGACCTAGTCTGGAGCACGGAACTGCCTGATGCTGATACAACAAAACGGCGACATAAGGAACGAGGTGCTTTACGGTGATGAGTGAGCATGCTAACTTGTTTTACTTTCTGGGCAAAAGTGTTGGGAAGAGAAAAACACTAGCTAGCCAGGATCACATAAACAGTACTTGAATATCAGGTCCTCTCTCTCTCTAAAATATATTCATTCTCTGATATTATCCAGGTGTGTACGTGATGTCTAGCTACACTTCCAGCACCATCCTCCAACTTCTAGATGGAGACCATTTGCAGTACACAGTGGTACAGCCAATCATATACTTTGGACATAGGCTCCCAGACGCTACAGGAACCAGCGTGAGCATATTATATGCAGACTACACGTCATCTGCCAAGTCACTTACTGGGTGACTACCTCCTGAGGATGTCCACCTCCCGGGATGTGTGTTTGAGTCTAGACTGTTAGCTGCTGACTAAGCTGCCACTGCACTCCACTCCTTGTGGATCACCTTGTTGCTGATTACTGCTCAGGGCGGGCCACAACCCCTATGACAAGCTGGGGTCTAGGATATGAGTACAGTCCTTCTCTGTGCTGTATTCCACAGCCTGAGTTAGGCACACAGCTTGTACATAGATGCCTTGTATAGGCCATGGTGTGCACTGCCTGTCAGCTACCTCTTCCTGCTGAGATAAACAGGTGATCCTAGCTATGCACACCACTGCCAACATGGTGATGGCTCGCTGAACTTCTATGGCTCACTATGTCATCTCAGGACCAACAGCCTCCACTTCAGGAGTGACCACACCTTTGTACCTAACAAAAAAAAAGGAATTTATTCAGGGATATCTTACTAGACGTCTGCCACTCAATTCGTCACCACCACCACCACTCTCAACCCACATCCAAACAAAAGAAGCTGTGCTCCATCCTGACCTCTGTACTGCTGTTTCCCCCATCACTGTTGGAGTCGCCTCCCAGTCTCAACATTACGCGAGTTATATTTGAGTTAAGGACAATTTGGCACATTTCACATCCTTCGGAATCACCCATTACCTGAACATAACTAACACAAAACAAACAAATAAATGTATCACTACATACCAGTCAAAGGAACAGTCGAAACACTGGATAACAAAAAGGGCAAAAAGTGGGAAAACTGGCAGGTGGTCAGGAGAGAGGGGGGAGGGGAGGGGGGAGCAGAGGGAGGCAGCGGCTTGCGTGTCCCCATTTGTATTGTATGTGAGCAAGAGTATAACGAGTTCATAAGCTGCGCTAATATGATTAGGTTCACATTTATGCAGCTAACCATCCATTACTCAATGCTTGACTGTACTCTGGTTGTTTGCTAATTTCCATTTCACCATTAACCTAAATTTGTGTTACAGCTTAAAAGATCAATCCAATCCTTATGGTTCAAATTAGGAATCTAATCCCAATTTTATAGCTCAAAAGAACAGTGTCGTCCTTATGCCACAAACTAACAATAAGATTCTTATGGTTCAAATAAATAATGTTTATCTACCAGAATATCGTAAATCAGTTTATGTGCCCTCATGAGCAGTCCCCAACCCCATGGAAAGTGTCTAACAGGGAGAAAAGCATGGATCCAAAGGGAGAAAAAGGGAAAAAGAGTGAATAAACACGAGGGAAATAAGCAGATGTGGAGGATATCATGCTCGAAGAGGCAAGAGACTGACAAATCGACGTAATAGAGTGTTCAATAACAGAAGACATACAAAGAAAAGAGAAAACAGGGGCGCATAGCATTAGACACTGAAAAGAATTTCAAAGATTACAGAAAATGGTAGCTAAACAATTTTTATAAACATGTTTGTGTACAGCTTGTAGTTAAGTACTCCAATTTAATTATTTCAGACAGACATACAAAGAACAGAGGAAATAGGGGTGCATAGCATTAGAGACTGAAAAGAATTTCAATGATTACACAAAATGGAAGCTAAACAATTTTTATAAATGTGATTGTGTACAGCTAGTAGTTAAGTATCCCAATTTTAATCATTTCAGAGAAGTCTCCTAGGTAGTCAAGTGAGTAGCACAGTATGCACCTATTTGTCATATTACCTTCTCAAGTATATTTTTCAACTGGAGTCTCTCATAAATAGAAATTAGCCTAAATTGCAGTGATACCAGCACACCACAGAATGACGCTACTTTTGATTCACATTACATTCATGTTAACACAGCCCCTTTTGCCACATTTTCCTTTTTGTAAGAACTACAGCAGAAACTAACTTTGTGAAAGTTGGCTCTATTTGCACTTATTAACAACCACACCAAACAATATTTAGCCATAAATTTCAACAATACATTTGATTACACAACAACAGTAAACACTTACTTAATCACCAAAGCTCTATATGCTGTAAAGTACGGCACATATAGCCCTGCACCTTGACTAAATGACAGCCTTTCTGAGAGCGGGAAGACATAGTTTTTCTTGCACGTAACATATTCTGCATAGCCTCCATTATCTGGCAAGCATGTGAATACTCTATCCCCTTCCTGGAACAACAGTACAATCACAAAATTATAATTAATGTCTGCATAAAACACAAACAATACAGTACTTTGAACCACAAGTTAATGGCTCCAAAATTGCCAACAGCAGAAAATGAATATGAGCAATAGTAGATCCTGCTTACACACTTGTGATAGTGTTGGAGGTGCGGGCACTATTAAATTCCAGGATGGTTGTCTGACGACAGTGTGTGCACAATAATGAATTGCATACTACCAACTACCCAGTAGTTATGGAATCAGAAGAGCTCAATTAGTGATAACATTCTTTATTCAGTAAGACATTCATAGAGATGTTTATGATGGCAATTCAATGGCATATGTAACCCCAGGCACCAGTTGCTATCTCAGCATAACACACAGCGGTGTGCTTGGCCTACGGCACTGTGAGTACACATAGTGGCCGACTGTTGCCTCAGCAAAGTAGCAGTGGCTTGTGTGGCCTTAGCTGGCTGGTCCTAGTAATCAGTCAAGTGCACAGCAAACTGGTGTGAAAGTGCCAAACCCAGGACCCCTCAGAGACATCCAGAGATAAGATGTAGTCAATGGTAAGCCCCTCTTGGTGGCACTGGTTTGAGCCCCGCTACCATCAGGTTTAAAGGCAGCTTGTAGACCAGCAGCCTGCAGGTGATACGGCTAAACACAGTCAAAGCTGGTTTGTCCACACAATACCGAAGGCTGGTGTGGAGTATGTGACAGAAGCCAAAGACAAAGTACTGAGTATTTATAATTTCTCTGCCCTGCTTCACTCAAGATCGTGAACAAGGCAGTGCGGTGTTGGGAAACAGCATGAGAAAATT
Source organism: Schistocerca americana (assembly GCF_021461395.2). Classification (NCBI taxonomy): domain Eukaryota; kingdom Metazoa; phylum Arthropoda; class Insecta; order Orthoptera; family Acrididae; genus Schistocerca; species Schistocerca americana. The sequence continues at coordinate 371,934,137 of NC_060122.1, read as the reverse complement.
CAGTTCATTGCTGCTGAGGACTGGGGTCTTGCACCATGGTGTGCCAGCAACATTTTCAATTACAGGTGACACTTTCGTGTTGTGTAGTCTGCAAAGAGGGAAGTCGCCACAACAACACATTATGTAACAAGAAGACAGACACGAAGTAGAAACAAGTGTACATTATTACGAGGCATCATTATTGAGAACATTAGCAATGATTAAATAAGCCATATACAATTTAATAATTATACTGTGATTAAGTTCCACAACTAAGTCTATCAAGTCTTTGTGTGCCTCTCAACAATTCAACGCTTCTATTATTTAGCAAGCTGTTACCTTTACTTCTAAATTGTTTAAATATATTAACATATAAAAGTGACACCCATTCCACTCTATCGTTATTAAAGACTACCCGTTAAGTCTTTTCAAATTCTCATGTGGTAACAAGTATTAAGCTTATGGTCTACATGTTCATACATCACTCCTTTTATTTTTCGTGATGTAGCAATGAAAGTTCAGTGTTGTACCTGCTTAGTACAATTGTATACAACCATGCTCTATGCAGCATTGAGTGTTTTCCATGGTTGTGATGTGATGCAGTTTCAATATTTTTTAGTGTGGGTCCCATTTGCCTGCCATACACTTAAGCACTTCTGGCACAAACGTCAAAACTGAATTCTTTTATAAACTCTGCACATACTGAAGATAAAACAATCTAATAACTAAATGTTGATGTCATTGTGGTCTTCAGTCCAAAGATTGGTTTGGTGCAGCTGTCCATGCTAGTTTGTCCTGAGTCTCTCTGTGTTAACCACTCCAACTAATGTCCATTTGGAACCTGTTTCCTACAGTCATGCCTTGGCTTCCCTACAATTTTTTCTCCTCTTACTTCCTTCCATTACCAAACTGGCTTTTCTTTGATGCCTCAGGATGTGTCCTATTAACTGATCCCATGTTTTAGTCAACTTCTGCAATAAATTTCTTTTCTTTCCAATATGATTCAGTACCTTGTTCTTCAATCCAACCATCTAATATCCAGCATTCTTCTAAAGCACCGTATTTCAAAAGCTTCTGCTCTCTTCCCGTCTAAACTGTTTACCATCCACATTTCCCTTACAAATCCAAGGCCACACTCCACACAAATATCTTCATCAAGTACTTCCTAACACTTAAATTTATATTTAATGTTATTGATGAACGATGACTACGTGTTTAATGAGAATAATTACATCGTTGAAACAAGAAATAATGGACCTCAACCTCAAGCATGAAAGCCTACTGGCGAAGTATCATGAACTATTAGTGAAGTGTAATGATCTTGAACTGGCAGTAACCAATAAAACCACAAACAATGAACTCGTTATCCGCACCCCGAACGTAAATATCAGTAACAAAAAATAGCGTTTGACAGGTCAGCATACTACGAGAAATAGTCAAGCCATAAATCGTGCTCGGAATGCAATGCTCAGAAATCGTGTGTTGTCTACCACCACATGTGATCGTAGCCCTGTACAATCTGCATGCAAATAAACTGCAACAGAAAACAAAGTTAATGTGAAGGTAGGCCTACGTGAAATGGAACCAGAAAGTGATTTTAAAAGTGTAACTTCTGATAACCGCCTGGTGCAAGATGCTAGCAAGGTCAATATACAGTCTAACATTGCACAAGATCTTACGCAAAAATTAACCCAAAGTGAACAATCCGCCACAAAGTGTATGAGTAATCCGCCAATGAACATAATTTCTCAAGCACCAATATATGTGCTGGACAAAAATGAAAGAAACTCCAGAACGTTACATAGCAAGAAAATCTCAGAAAAAAATGAAAGTACTAATATTAAGTGACAGCCGCGGATGAGACTGTGTTCAAATGCCGCAAGACAAACTAGGGCCCTCATACCAGGTAAAAAGCATAGTAAAACCTGGCTCCCCACTAAAAGAGGTGGTAAAAAAAAGCGGAAAATTTGACAAGAAGCATCAGTACACACGACATAGACAAACCTCTCGATCTAAAGTTGAAACATGTGGTAGAACCATTGGAACCAATACTCGCTCTAAGTCACAAAATGACTATCATTATCCATCCTATACCCAGGAGATATGATGTTCATAATTTAAATAGTAAAATTAATACTGCAAACCTCCACCTGATACAAGCAATGAATTTAGCAAAACATGCATACAAAAAAAGAATTGCTGTGAACTTTGAAATAGAGAGACTAGCCAGAAACCAATTCACAACACATGATTTTCACCTAAACAAATGTGGCAAGGACATTATCTGCAATAGACTGGCCTTCCTGACAAATATGGGGGACAATAAGAAACCAAAAGTCAGAAACCATAAACAGATGCTAATAAGCAATTGGATAAAGACAAACAAGATGGGAAATAAAAAGAGTAATAGTGGCCATACTGTGCAAACTACATTAGACAAATGGGTCACAAAGCCACAGAGTCGAAACACATTCCCCTGACCCCTCAAAAAGGTCAGGAACCTGAAAGGAGCAATAATATGATGGTGAATATTATCGAGACATTCCTCCAAAATGTCAATGTGATGCCTCAGCAGTGTGAAGTGCATGTGGATACTTTTCAGGCCCACCTGGGAGATGAGTCTGCTGCCAAGGTCGACCAACAGAACCAGCACTACTGCTCGGAAGTCAACATACCTGGAATACAGCATAATTTAAACTAAAGGTCAGTGACTCAGTAAATATGACTTTGAGCCCCCTGAGTAAACCCCACTCAGACCTGAAAATCTATCATCACACTGTCCAAGCCTTGAGCAACAAAACTGATGACTTAAGCATTTTGCTGACCAGTGAACTCAGTGATATCTCAGTAGTACGCCTAGCACTGATGTAGTTAAGTTAATCTCACTACCAAACTTCAAATTGTGTGAACACTTCTCCAGATCAAATGATGGACATGGTGGGGTTGCCATCTTCATCAAACAACACATTGAATTTATCCCACTTCCTACCCTAAAGGAAATAGGAACAGACAAGATCTTTGAATGTGCAGCCATAAAGCTTACAGATCTAAATGTAATTGTAGCTACAATTTACTGTCTCCCCTCCAGTACTATTAATGATTTTCTGTTACAAATGGACTTGTTTCTATCCAAAATAAGTCAGTGGAAACAGGATGTGATTATATGCGGTGACTTTAATATAGAATTTCTCACTCACAACAGAAACAGGGAGACATTGATTAACATTGCAAAAACTTATAATCTGCATGGCCTTGTGAACGAGCCCATTAGAATAACACCCACATCCAAGACAGCTCTAGATCAAATTTTTGTAAATAGAAATAAACTTAACCCAACTATAGAAGTATACAATGCAGGATTCAATGACCACCAAGCTGTCATTCTAAAGGTTGATGTTAGTAAAGATACCTCAAACCCAGTCCCACCTAAAACTTTATGAAGGTTTTTCACCCAAGAACTTTAACAAGCTAAATGGCCTCCTTAGTAAAAAAAGTGGACAGAGATGTACACCAACAATGATGTAAACATGAAATTCAACATATTTCTTGACAAAATGATCCACCACTTTGAAGAGGCCTTTCCACTAAAACCAGTAAGAATAAATAATAATAATAATAATAATAATAATAATAATAATAAGAGAAACAAGAGTTGGATTACACCAGCTATAAAAATTTCTTGCAAACATAAAAGAATACTCCACATGTTATGTAAACAAAGTAGTGACTCCCCCCAACTAACAGAATACACTAAAAAATACACATGTATCCAAAGAAGAGTGATAAGACAAGCAAAAAGGATGCAAAATGATGAGTACATTGACAAATCTAGCAATAAAGTAAAAGCAATGTGGAATATCATAAAAACGGAAAGTGGGGAAATGAAAGCTTCACACACAAACACACAAATCAAACCCAACAATGAATCTACATCTAATCCCGAAGTTGTGGTGAATTCTTTCAACAATTTCTTTACGAGCATAGCTGAAAAATTGGTCAAAAATAATCCTAACACAAATTACCAACCAGCAAACCAAAAATATCACACATGTGCAGCGTCAATTTTCATTACCAAAGTCACTGAAAATTATGTTGCAAAAGCCCTCAGAGAGTTAAAAAATTCATATTCAGCTGGAATTGATGGTAACCCAGCAGCTGTAATAAAAAATTGTGAACACACAATTGCTGAACCATTAACTCACCTCTGTGACTGTTCTTTCCAGGCAGGTACTTTCCCTGAAGCTCTGAAACTTTCTAAAGTAATTCCTGTCTTCAAAAAAGGTGATGATAAAGATATGAATAACTACAGGCCTATCTCAATCTCATCCTGCTTTTCTAAAGTTTTTGAAAAAATAATGTACAAAAAAATGATGGACATCATTGAAAAAAAAAAAAAAGATTTACTAAGTTTAGCTCAACATGGGTTCAGAAGCTACAAATCTACTGAAACTGCAGTATATGATTGCATAAATACGCTATTAGAACTGTTAGATAGAAAACAACCCATAACAGGCATATTTCTGGATCTGTCAAAGGCTTTTGACACTGTTGACCACAAAATATTGCTGGAAAAAAATAGAACACTATGGTATCAGAGGAATTGCAAACAATTGGATTATTACATTCCTAACCACTCGGATGCAGAGAGTCAGCATGAAATACACTAATAGACAAAGCAACTCAATAACCGAAATACTATCAAGTAATAAAACTGTAAAGCAAGGTGTTCCACAGGGCTCAGTATTGGGACCCCTACTTCTCCTCCTGTATATTAATGACTTGAGCCTGAATGTTGATGCACACAAAACAATAATATTTGCCAATGACACAACTGTACTCCTCAAAGGGGAGAACACAGAGGCTGTGCAAAAAGCTGTGAACTTGGCCACTGAACAACTCAGCAAGTGGGCTAAAATCAACAAATTAACTATCAACACCAAAAAGACAGCTTCCATGAACTTTCACACAACACAAAATGCAAATCCCTCTCAGCCATTTGTCACTGTAAATAACGAGCCAATAGATACCGACACTGTTTTCAAGTTCCTGGGTCTGTGGGTTCAAGATAACCTGAAATGGAATACACATACAGGTAAATGCCAGAATTAGTACTGGCTGTTATGCATTGAGTGTACTGAAATCATGTGCTAGCCTGAAAACATTAACCAGCACGTACTACGTTTACATACAAGCCCACTTAAAATATGGTGTGATATTCTGGGGAAATTCTCCAACTGCTCTGAGCACATTCAGAATCCAACCCAGAGACTCCTGCAAACCCATCTTCAGAAAGTTGGAAATCCTTACACTGCCTTGCCTATACATTCTCGAGACTCAAATTTTTTCAGAAACCACATAGTGCCAACTGACATCAGAGTTGTAAAAAATAATGAAATACATTAACACAACACCAGGAAAAATGCAAATCTGCATCTTTTATATACAAACACTCAACTGTGTAAAAAGGGAGCTTTCCACATGGGCCTCCAACTGTTCAACAATCTTCCCACTAGTATTAAGTCCATCGAAGACAACATAAAATTTAGCAAAGCCGTGAAGTCATATTTGTTGTGTCATTGTTTTTACTCTGTAAATGAATACTTAGAACAGTAATCTTGCTATTTGTCTTAAATTGAAAACATTGAGCAATATAATACATTAAGATACTATAGGCCTATGGTAATATACACTCCTGGAAATTGAAATAAGAACACCGTGAATTCATTGTCCCAGGAAGGGGAAACTTTATTGACACATTCCTGGGGTCAGATACATCACATGATCACACTGACAGAACCACAGGCACATAGACACAGGCAACAGAGCATGCACAATGTCGGCACTAGTACAGCGTATATCCACTTTTCGCAGCAATGCAGGCTGCTATTCTCCCATGGAGACGATCGTAGAGATGCTGGATGTAGTCCTGTGGAACGGCTTGCCATGCCATTTCCACCTGGCGCCTCAGTTGGACCAGCGTTCGTGCTAGACGTGCAGACCGCGTGAGACGACGTTTCATCCAGTCCCAAACATGCTCAATGGGGGACAGATCCGGAGATCTTGCTGGCCAGGGTAGTTGACGTACACCTTCTAGAGCACGATGGGTGGCACGGGATACATGCGGACGTGCATTGTCCTGTTGGAACAGCAAGTTCCCTTGCCGGTCTAGGAATGGTAGAACGATGGGTTCGATGACGGTTTGGATGTACCGTGCACTATTCAGTGGTGTACGGCCAGTGTAGGAGATCGCTCCCCACACCATGATGCCGGGTGTTGGCCCTGTGTGCCTCGGTCGTATGCAGTCCTGATTGTGGCGCTCACCTGCACGGCGCCAAACACGCATACGACCATCATTGGCACCAAGGCAGAAGCGACTCTCATCGCTGAAGACGACACGTCTCCATTCGTCCCTCCATTCACGCCTGTCGCGACACCACTGGAGGCGGGCTGCACGATGTTTGGGCGTGAGCGGAAGACGGCCTAACGGTGTGCGGGACCGTAGCCCAGCTTCATGGAGACGGTTGCGAATGGTCCTCGCCGATACCCCAGGAGCAACATTGTCCCTAATTTGCTGGGAAGTGGCGGTGCGGTCCCCTACGGCACTGCGTAGGATCCTACGGTCTTGGCGTGCATCCGTGCGTCGCTGCGGTCCGGTCCCAGGTCGACGGGCACGTGCACCTTCCGCCGACCACTGGCGACAACATCGATGTACTGTGGAGACCTCACGCCCCACGTGTTGAGCAGTTCGGCGGTACGTCCACCCGGCCTCCCGCATGCCCACTATACGCCCTCGCTCAAAGTCCGTCAACTGCACATACGGTTCACGTCCACGCTGTCGCGGCATGCTACCAGTGTTAAAGACTGCGATGGAGCTCCGTATGCCACGGCAAACTGGCTGACACTGACGGCGGCGGTGCACAAATGCTGCGCAGCTAGCGCCATTCGACGGCCATCACCGCGGTTCCTGGTGTGTCCGCTGTGCCGTGCGTGTGATCATTGCTTGTACAGCCCTCTCGCAGTGTCCGGAGCAAGTATGGTGGGTCTGACACACCGGTGTCAATGTGTTCTTTTTTCCATTTCCAGGAGTGTATGTTAACAATGTTAACTGATATATTCCGACATCTGCAACACACTGTGTACCATCAGATCACATGGAATAAATAAATAAACAAAACTATTATCCCTTGCTTTCATGAGAGAAATACATAAAAAGCTAAAAAGTGAAAAAAGTGGGGACTTGGCTGCTGTAACTATATAAGCAAGTCAAAAGAGTTTGAAAAAGGGTGCAATTGTCATCATAACACAATAGGTAAAAGAAAACAGAGATAACCCTTGCAGCATCTTGCACAAGAGGATCTAAAGGCCAAGAAGGTGAAGAGGAAGAAAGTAACCTGCAGTTGCATGTTGCGTACCTGCCGCAGGGAGAGGCTCTTCCCCCTCCAAAACCATTCCTAACACTGAAGGTGGAAGAGTATTATAGTTTAGTGTAAAATCTGCTCCCCCTCAGAAAATGCAACACTTTGGTAGTGGCTGTCTCATCATCCACAAATATCTGAGGTAGTGAGGTAGCTGAGAACGTGCCACAAACTGGCCAGCAGGGCGCACTCAACAACAACATGCACTATCATCAGTAGACTACCACAGCCGCAGTGAGGAGGATTCTCTCAACGCAGAAGGAACTTTTAGGTGTGTATTGAATGGCTGATGCATAACCGACACAACACAATGGCATCTTTCCAAGAGGCCAGGAAAGATGAAAGCTACACCTTAGTTGACCCTTCAATCACTCTCAACTTGTTTTGGGTCATAGTAGACGGCCATTCCAATCCCAGAGCCTCAAAATAGTGATTCGAAGGTGTGATGTCAAGTTCATCTGCTGTAGTTGCATCTTTAGTTAGACAGTCGGCGATTTCATTTCATAAAATGCCTATGTGACTCAGCATCCAGATGTAGGTCACTGTCTTTCCAGAGCTGTAGAGGTCAACCAGGTCCTGAATGTTGGTGGACAAAAGATTTTTAAACAGCACAGAGATAAGCCTTTTAAACAACTCATGGAATCACTACAGATCAGGAACTTCATCATGGTCAGTGATTTGACGTGCCACAAAGCCTGAGATCTGGCAACGAACTCTACAGTGTACACGCTGCGGGCAATCAGCAGAGAGTGCTTCTCGTGTCCCTTGCATGTGCAAAAGCATAATGAACCCTGTCATTGGCTTTTGATCCATCCATGTAGATGGATACTGAATTAGAATAATCGTGGAGGATCAAACAAAACAAGTGTCGGAGAAGGGTAGGATCAGCACTCTTCTTGGAGACACAAAAGATGTCCACCTGTATCACAGGACATGGGTACAGACCCTGGGGTGGGGGTGAGGGGGTGGAGGGTGGTCAAGAAAGAGTCCTAGGAACACAGACTAAAGCACACTGTTGTAGGTCCTTCAGTAGAATATCGAGTCAGATCCCAGCTGGATGATAAGCAAACAGTCTGAACTGTTGGTTGTGGAACAGAGTGGAACGACACAGGTGAGAAGGCAACAGACAGACTGCGACTGCGTAATTTGTCAGAAGGTGCTGCAGTCTAACCCACAGTGGTGGGATACCGGCTTCCACTGGGAGTCAATAGGGCTTGTGCGAAAGGTCCCTGTTGTCAACCACACAGCTGCGAGGTGAACAAGGTCCAGCAAGCTCAGTACGGACTGTGCTGCCGACCGATAAGCAACACATCCATAGTCCAAGCGGGATAAAATCAGCGTTTTGTAAAATCTCAAAAGAGCTCTGCGGTCCATGCCCCAAAACGAGTTACTAAAAAAATGGGGAGCATTTAACTTCTTCATCAAGCTGCCTTGAGCCGATGGACATGTGGTGCCCAAGATAGTTTGTTGTCATGTAAAATACCTAAGAACTGAAAAGTTTCAACAACTTCAAGTAACTTATCACCAAGATAGATTTCTGTGGGCGGGTGCGCAACTCAAGATTCTGCGAGAGAAAATTGGCAGCCATGATTCTGAACCCAGTCAAGTAATCTCCAAGCTTGGTGCTCAGTGGTGCACACTGATGCAGAGACATAGTATGTGCAAATATCATCCACATACAGTGGCGGAGACTGTGAGACCCACTGCATTTACGATACCTCTGATGGTGATGGCGAAAAGTATTACATTAAGAATAAATCCCCGAGGCACTCCAGCTTCTTGTCTATAATGGTTGCTGAGAGTCAAACCTATCCAGACCCAAAAAAGTTGGAGAGATACGAAATTCTGGATAAAAATGGGTAAAATGACCTGGAAACCCAGTTCATTCTGTGTAGATATGATGTGATGTCGCCAGGTAGAATCATGTGCCTTCTGTACATCAAAGAACACAGCAATCAGATGTTGGCGATGCATGAAAGCATTGTCTACTGCATATTTCAGACAAACCAGATTATCTGTGGTGGACTGGAAAGCCCAAAAGCCAACGTGGAAACATTATATATACCATTCGGCTTCGAGGTATCAACAAGATGGCAGATGACCACTTGTTCGAATAGCTTATTCAGCCCATTTGTCAGAGAGAGTGGCCAGTAGTTAGTTAAAATATATGGATTTCAGGACAAGAATAATAATCCCTTCCCACCACTGAGAGGGAAATTCTCCTTCCTGCCAAATACTATTAAAAAGCCTGAGAATACGTTTCATGTTGTTGGCATGAAGATGTCTGAGCATTTGATTGTGGATTTTGTCGGGTCCACGGGCTGTATTTCGACATTCTGCCAAAGCACTGCAATGCTCCCATTCACTAAAAGTGACACTGTATGACGGAGAGCTGTTTGCATGGAAGGATCGTGGGTGGCACTCAATAATGTATTTACAGGTCAGGAAATGAGGATGGTAATTACTGCAAGCAGACACTTCAGCGAAGTGTGCCTCAAAACATTTGGCAAGTACTACAGGATCAGTGCAATTAAAGCAATTGGTACAGTAGGGTTTGTAGTGTTTCGGAGGTGTTTTGCCGTAAACAGTGTTCCCTGATGTGCTATGCCTGTTACAGAGCAAGTAATCATTACTGACAGAGTTGTAGCCATTACAGTTCCATTGAAGGAGTGTTGGAGTCAGGTCTGAGGAATAGGTGAATGGAAAAGACGGGTGCGATTACTTCGTTACCAGGTTGTAGTTCACCTGATTGTGCGAGCTGTTGTCAGAGTGCATGGGCTTGACCTCTGCAGGGATGAGGAATGGAACATTCGAAACCTCAGAAAGTAGTTTATCTTTCTGCTTATCCTTCTTATTGCTGTGAGACTTCGATTTTTGTGAAGATTTCTCTATTTTACCTTCCAGGAGTGAAGAGGAAGGTACTTGTCTTCGGCCTGCAGCCTTGTCTTGAGAGAGGAGGGGGGGCGGGGGGCCGCCTTGACACATGTCCTCATCCCTGACAACACTAGAGAATGGCTAGACATCTCTGGCTGCACCGATGGTGTGAATGGGGTAAGGGAACCGACATTCCCCCCTCAACTGTAGGGCAGGCCCTGAAATACGACCAGGGGCCTGAGGTGTTTTGCGAGACCTTTTCACCGCATGAGGTATGAAGGGTGACAACAGTTGCAAAATGTGAGACCATATCGCTCACGTGAAGCCTTTCAAACAGTTTCTTTGCATCCTGATAATACAGGCAGTCAAGCATTTTATACTCTTGAATTTTCTGCTCCCTCTTGAACACCGAGCACTGCAGTAAACGAGGAGGGTGCGGTTCCAGACAGTTGACACACTGAGGGGGTTGGCCAAGGGCTGCCCCCATACAACGCATGTCCACATGCCCTACAGATAGCCTCATTAGAACAGTGGGAGGACATGTGTCTGAACCTTTGGCACCTAAAACATCTCACTGGAGGAGGAACATAAGGCCTGACATCACACCTATAAACCATGACTTAACCCTCTAAGGCAAAATGTTGCCTTTGAAGTCTAGGATAAAACTCCAGTGTCCTCTCTATTATCCTTGGCCCCTTTTGATATGGTGAACAAAGTGGTCTCCACAGCATGCCAGATTAGTATGCATCTCTTCATCAGTTTGTAGCATTAGATCCCCATGGAAGATAACATCTTGAATTTTATCAAGCTTGTTAATGAAGACAAATGATTACTGGTATATCTTCTATCTTGACACAGATCTGAAGTGTCCATGATTAGTTGGCATTGATGCGTGCAAAGATCTATTTCTTACCTTCTCTATTACAGCAACCTCCCTAAGCTAATCTTCAATATTTTCAATAAAAAACAGTGGCTTCATAGTAGTGAAAGATTCGCTGTCAGTTCGGGTACAAACCAAGAACTCGGCAAACTGTCCACTTCCACTTCTCCTTACCTGGCATTCATCTTGAGGCATTGTCAACAACAGAAATGCCACAGGATTCCAAACTTCTGCATTCCTGACTGTTGCTGAGATGGCCGCGCTGGCATGGCTACCATTAAGTTTGATCTGTTTCACTGCGGATCATCTACCCCAATTCCAAACTCCTAAAACAGTGGATCCCACCCTGCCAAAGCAAAAGCCACCTGGCACAGTAGCCATTGCCCAGAGCCTTGGTACCCCAAGCGGATAGGTGCCTACTGCTTCGCTGACCTGGGAAGGTTACAGCTCAGGCACCAGCAGTGTGATCCCTGCATTGTAAGGGGGCTAACTCCAAGAGGGTACATGACAACCCCACCACGACAGACTGGCTACCGTGCTGGATTTTGGATGCAAAGATAGATCCACTTGATTGGTAGGTGCAAAAGATAACAGTGCACAGAAGAGAGTTAATGCACCACAGTAATGCGGGAAAGTGGTGGTCAAACCCAAAATGGGGACCAGAATTTCAAAAGCCAAAGAAGGTGTGGGGAAAAAATCATTAAACAGTACCAAGAAAAGCAAAAACCTTCACGAGTCCATAAATTAGTCAAAATACCGAGGTAAAAACATGACCAAATAAAAAGACTCCGCCTCTTACGACAGGCAAGAAATCACCGCGAATCTAATCTGTGCGCCAACACCAAGGGGAATTATGTTATTGTTGGCTACTGCCAGTCTGCATTTTATATGTGATCAATTTCAGCCAATGTCAAGTATTTTACTGCCTAAATAGCAAAACTCACTGACTGCTTTTAACATCTCATTTTCTAATCTAATTCCCTTGGCATCGCCTGATTTAATTCAACTGCATTCTATTACCCTTACTGATGTTTTTACAACCTCTTCTCAGGATACTAGCCACTCCATTCAACTGCTCTTCCAAGCCATTTGCTGTCTCTTGATGGAATTGCAATGTCATCAGCAAACCTCTAAGTGTTTGTCTTTTCTCTGAAATTTAATTCCCTTTCCAAATTTCTCCTTGGTTGCCTTTATTGCTTGCTCACTGTACAAAATGACACCATTGGGGAGAGAGTACAATACTGTCTCACTCTACTCTCAAGCACGGTCTCCTTTCATGTATATGAATGTCTGGTGAATGACTGGTGCATGTTCTTTAGGACACGTCCCTTACTATTTACAACTGCAGTCTGGTTCCTGTAAAGTCAACTTGGTGAAGCTATGAGAAATCAAGAAACACTATTTCGTTGATCTTAAAATGTGAAAATGATAACTAGAAAGGTTTCTTTTCCTTTTTAGAACTAATTCCAATGACATCAACTACATCAGCTATTCCATTACTCACAAATTTCATCAGATTCTTTGTGTTTGAGATCTGATCAAAAAATTCTGGAACATTCATAATTTCGCACCAATGGCGAGTTGGAGCAAAATGTGGTTGGCATCCCTGCACATGCTTGTGTCTAATGTGTAACTGCTGGAAATTTCACTGTTTTAAGTCTGTTAGTTATTGTTCAGTTCTGTACTGAGTAGAAAACTGTGTTTCACAGTTTGCAAATTCTGAGATGGCAGGGTTAGAGGAACAAAGTGTCCGCATTAAATTTTCCATGGAACTCAAGAAAACCTTTACAGAGACACACCAAATGATGCAAGGAGCCTACAATGACGAGTGCTTAAGCTGTACTTGGTGTTACGAATGGTTCACACACTTTAAAAATTGCCACACGGAAGTTAAAGATGACCCTTGTTCCAAACACCTTTGGCGTCTACCGACTACACTCATGTCAGGACTGTCAACGAAATTGTGCATGCCAATCAAAGACTGACTGTCTGAGAGATTGCAGAAGAATGTAATGTTTCAGTTCGATCAGGTGATGAAATCCTGACACAGCATCTTGGAATGTACAGTGTTGCCACCGAGTTCGTCCCATGGCTCATGAGCCAAGACCAGAAAGACCTTCACCTTGCTATCTGTGAAAAGGTTTAGGAGTGTGCAAGTGAGGAGGAGATGCCCCTTAAGAGAATCATAATTGGTAATGAGACGTGGGTCTATGGTTATGATGTTGAGGCCAAGGCTCCATCTTAACAATGGATCGGGAAAGATTCTCCAAGACCACAAAAAGCTTGTCAGGTAAGGTCAAATGTCAAAGCCTTGGTAATATTTTTCTTTGGCTTTGAAAAATTAGTTCATCATGAATTTGTGCCACAGGGTCAAACTGTTAATCAATAGTACTACTGGGATGTGTTGTGAAACCTGTGAGACAATGTGAGAAGGAAACGGCCTGAAATGTTGCAAGACAATTCGTGGCTCTTGCATCATGATAACACACCCACACATTCATCTCTGTTGGTGTGCAACTATTGCACAAAAACCCAATCACTGTGCTGCCTCATCCTCCATACTCTCCAGGCATGGCCCTGCAGACTTTTTTTTTTTTATTTCTGAAGCTGTAAACCCCATTGAAAAGACAAAGATTTGCAATGATAGACGAGATAAAAGAAAAATTGCAGATGGCATTTAACATGATCCAGTAAGATGCTTACGAAGACTGTTTCTGGAAGTGAAAACGGTGTTGGGAGCAGTGTATTAATTGTGGAGGAGAGTATTTTGAAGGAGACCATACACAATAAGTAAAAGGTAAGTGTAGAAAAATGTTATGGGCAAAGTTCCGGAATTTTTTCAACAGACTTCGTACTATAATAATTTTCCCAATATCATGCAAAGAAGCACTTGGGCCCATCATCAAGATTTCATTTTGCTTTCTGTGGCATGACTAATACCTTGTTAAACAGTAGCAAATCTCAACTAATGCTGACAGACAGACACATAATAGCAGCTGCACATCTAAAGTTTAAAACGAAAGACTGGAGACTAAAGAAACTATAGGTGGAATCTTGCACAGAAGGTGATCAATTAAAAGATTTACTAAATAATGCTCCCATTACCATCCAACAGTAAGAAGAAATGTAGGAAAACAAATAGAAGATGGCTCTAACATACACAAGACTGAATCTCCACTTAAGGTCTACTGCTTGATAGACAAAGAAGAAGAAGAAGAAGAACTGGAATTAATGGAAATAGTTTCCCCATCTAATAACTTTAAACAACCTAACAACCACAAAGATTTATAATTCCTGTATAAAATTAAACTCAAAATAAAAGGCACACATGCAATTTGGCACACCTCTTTACAAATTGTTGAGAGGCAAACAGGCTATCACAATTCTGTTAACAAATAGATAAAATAAGAGACTGTATCTCATCCTTTCACTACTTTGAAAAACATCCTTAGCCAGGAGGAAAGATTGTTATAGGTCCTATTTCACATTCCTGCCCAGGGCTGAAAAGTTTTTCAAGTCCTGAATAAGTAAGTTATTAATATCTGTTTGCATCAATGTCTGTCAGCCCTACTCCATTTCCTCCTGCTTCAGCAATTGGTGAGCCTCCGTCTTGCCTAAACAAACATCTCTCTATCAAACCTATTCACCTGCTGTATTTCAAAAACTTCAGAGTAACAAGAAACACAAGTAGAGCACTCAATACTTGTATCAATCAATCTGCACAGCAACCAATAGTTCCTTATCTACATTTTTAACACCAATGCCCATATTGACTGATACAGATAGATAGATAAATTCCAGAATCTGATATGGCTGGGCACAATTCTCTGTGTTCTTCAAATGTAGATCCTTTCAGTTCACATGATTGACCCAGTGCCAGATTAAGCCAGTTTAAGATATAAAACAAAACATCACTTTACAAAAAACACTTTTCTTGATTAATTTGGGGAAATTTAGAGATAACACTGGTCAAATCAATTTCTCTTAGCAAATCATATTTGAAGTACATTAGGGTGAGGTCATTTAAGACGTTCTTGCCCCATGGTTCTCCTTAACTCATTTTTAACGTACCTTAATGTTCTGATAAAGAATGTTCTCCACTACAGTTGGTGATGATCAGAGACAAGTACATGCTTAAGACTATTTCTACATTTGTAAAACACAATTTTAATACATTTTCCATTAAAAGTTTATAAAACTTCAGTTCCAAGAGCTCATAGTATTTTATGTAAACAGCACCAGCCACATCTGTTTTGAGCACCTTTCAGCAAACTGTGAGTGTATGTCATCTAGGCTTTATCCCAAACTGTCTGGGTAAGCACTGACAATAACTGGAGTTCGTTTCAAGATGTCTTCTGCTGGCAAAGGTTCAAATTGCCAAAATATTCCACATACACTAGTCATTTGATGTTACGCTTCTTGTCTTTAGAAATGCTGACACACACTATTATTTATGACAATAAACACCTGAATTTCAAAATGCTGTCCAGGCTTTGATTTTGTCCAACTTCATTAAGTATATTATAGCCAGTGAAACGGTCACAATTTATATTTTGCAAGTCTATTGCTTATATTCCATTCACATCCAATCAGCACTTTGGCTTTTTCTTCAATATCCGAAGATGTGGACCGTATTGCTTGGACGTACCCATGTAATAATTTATAAAGGACTTATCCCATGTTAAGATCTCAATCAGATGACTGCAGCGTGAAGTTAGTTGCTTGCAAGCATTGTAGGATTTCATTCTAAATAATACTCATCATCATCATCATCATCATCATCATCATCTTTATCTTTTCCAGCTTAACCATCTTTGATACTACTCCATAAAGCTGATTATGAGAGACTACTTTTTGATCCACATTATTAGATATGTCTTCCAAAACTTGCTTGACAGCGGCAAAACCACATACAAGTGCCTTCGTAGCATCTGCTCGGGGCAACCACCTGGTGTCTACCAACCGTTTCAAAAAGAATTTCTGAACTAGTTCCAATGGTTTCAAAAGGTGACCCCTATCAAATTAAACAGAAGTGGAAAAAAAATTTATAGAGGCTTTCAATGAAACTGAAGAAAAAGGATGTTTCTGTAAGCATTCTGCAGTGCAATTGGCATTTAAATTTAATGAATGTGCAAAGCAGGGAATATATTCTGTTTATTTATTTATCATCTTAATTCACACTTACTGAGTGGTGTAACGCAGCAGTTAGCACATTGGACTCACATTCAGGAGGGCGACGGTTCAAAAGCACACTGGACTCACATTCAGGACGATGACAGCTCAAACCTGCGTCCGGCCATCCTGATTCAGGTTTTCCACGATTTCCCTAAACCGCTTAAAGCAAATGCTGCAATTTGTTTTGGGGTGCAAAAAACAACTGAGGTCATACGCACCCAACAAATGCTGGGATGGTTTCCGAAAATGCACAGCTGCTTTCCTTCTCCATCCTTCCCTAATCCGAGCTTGTGCTCTGTCTCTATTGACCTAGTTGTCAATGTGATGTTAAAACTCTAATATTACTTTCCAGTGATGATGCTGCACTGCCACAGCTTTGCCCACAACAATCTTTGATATCAATATCAGTCACATTTTTAAAAAAATCTAGTAACTTTTGTTAGCTGCTCAGCAGTATGGTCTTCCACGTCAAAGAACCTTATAAATCTTTCCACTAGTCCAGATGGCAAAACAGAGCACACTATTAGTCAGCTGGCCTACATGCATTATAACTGGAGTGGAATCCAACGAAACAGCACAGCATTTGTGTCTTCTCAGTTCCATGAATTATATGATCCCGTATACTTGAAGGAATTAGATGTATAAATTCCTCACATGTTGTTTCCAACAAATATCATGTATTTTCTTTCCTTTATTTGCATGAACATGCATATATTGGACACGAAGAATATCAAATTTTGCTATTAATTCTACATAGTGATCACAGACACATGTGCTGACTTTACAGTGTTCCTCTATAGATGGAGATCTTGTGTATTTTGGATCCAGGTCTCATATACACTCAACTGCTGAAAGTCCTTGCACAGTTCATCCTCAGATCACTTCTTTTGTCATCCAATTGGATGAGTTCCATCAGTTTTCCCATAAGTTTCGCTTTAGCATGGCACGTTTCTGGCCTTCTAGTAAGTGCCTTGCCAAGGTGCTGCTTCTTTCATTTTCTGCATGACGTTCAGTTGTTTCAATACGCCATACAGTTCCTGGTTCTTTCTACATCTACATGTGTTTTCTTCGTGGATTGGTCCACAGATCTTTCATGATTTTCTGTTCAAAGAACAGCACGTTCTCTTCATCTTTTTGTGGTGCTTAACATTTCTGTCCCATACAACAACATTGGTGCTGTTGTTAATTCTAATAATTTCCACTGTGAAATAATCCAACAATGTCATCATTATCCTGAAACGCAAGACCTCATTCCACTAAAGCAATTATAACTGCAATACTTCATTCTAAGAGAGTCCGCCAATACTTCTGTTCAGTCTCAGTTTGGCTCAAGTTGAGAATTGACACGCACATCCTTTATTTGTGAACTAACAATGAAATCATTGCTTGCCACTGTGA
This sequence comes from Schistocerca americana, assembly GCF_021461395.2. Taxonomy (NCBI): domain Eukaryota; kingdom Metazoa; phylum Arthropoda; class Insecta; order Orthoptera; family Acrididae; genus Schistocerca; species Schistocerca americana. Next base: position 371,916,416 of record NC_060122.1, on the reverse strand, counting down.
AGTGTTTTCTTCACAACAATGACATAAAAGAAACACAGGAATCACGAAACTACAATACTCTGTACAACAACTGTCCAGCAACAAGACAGCAACCTCCACCCTACACGGCTTGCATCAAAAATAATGTAGGAAAAGTAAATAAGCTGTAGAAGGAATGAACAACTGTAAAAATAGACTTACAAAAATATATACAGTATCCATTAATTACTTTATTATTGGTAATCAATAGAATGCTACTCTAATTAATCAGGTTATTATGACTAGCTTAGGCAACATTAGGAATTTCCCCTGTATGTTTTCCAGTGTTGTAAACTTATGACACAACACAATGTATGGTGTGTCTGCACTAACTTTTAGGAAAGAGCCAAAGTTGTTACTTCACTGTAGATATGGACCCAACCATCCTTCCACTGGACAGTATGTGGAACACCATACATATCTAACTTTATAGATTTCTTACACCCATGTGTGTGGACCCCTAATGCACAGGGCAAATAGCATTTGCTAACTGTTGCTAAGTGGCTAATTCAGCACTGGACTGGGCATTCCATTCATGACTGAGGGCTCTAGGTTCATTTGTACTCATGCAGATTAGAAGATGAACTCTGAAATTCACAGAACAGCTGTAGTGAGAGCAGGGATTCAATATGACTAAAATACCATCCAAATTCATTAAGCTTAGTCATCTCTGATCATTGAATTTGAAGCCATTTTGACTATTTTTCGACTGTGACTGTCTCGAGAAATATGAAAAGGATTTTTTTTTTAAATTACCACTACCAGTCCCTGTGTTGTCAGGGAGTTAAGACTGCAAGATTACCTCCAAATGCAATTCCAAGAACTGTAGATAAATACAGGGTGCACATAAAGTCCAGGAACACTTTCAATTATTTATTGCACAAGAACTAAACATTGAACAGATGTCATACATATTGCATTTTGAAGAGAGACTCTGAAAGTTGTTTTTACACACATTCAATATGCAAACCATGAGTGACCCGGAAGATGTCATTGCGGTAATCGAATTCTTGGCATACCCGTCGCAGCATGACATCACTGACTGTGGCAGTCGCTTTGCGTATTCTCTCCCGGAGCTGTGCTACATCACGTGGTAGAGGCTGTACACACACCAGATCTTTAATGCATCCCCACAGAAAAAAAATAACACAGAGTGAGACATTTGTTTTTGTTGAACTCCAACACACAGAAAGCTCGCTCCACACCTGAACTTGTCATGTTTGCAATTAGCACTGACTATCAGCAAATTACCAAACTACACTGTGGCAGTATCCATGGGAAAAAATATATATATTCAGAGTTTCTCTTCAAAATGACATATGTGTGATATCTGTACAGTGTTTGGTTCTTGTGCAATAAATAATTGAAAGTGTTCCCAGACTTTATGTACACACTGAATGATGATCAGACCCCCAATATGATCAAAGATATGTAAAAGGCTTTTTTAAATTACCGCTACCAGTCACAAACATTGTCAACTATAGTATAACTTATTTATTTAGCGACATGTTTTGAGGGAATACCTCGTCTTCAGGTTAAATGGCATTACAAAAACAACTTTACAATAAGGTCATAGTGATGTTACATAGTCTTTTTGTAACTGCTGTGGTCATCCTGTGGAAGAAGAAAAAACTTAGTAAGAGGTGTTGTCACTTTGGAAACTGGACTAATGTCTGCACTAAAATGTTTTGTAACGGTCACTTTGTTCTTCTGGCGTGGCAGTCTCACTGTGATGCACCGAGGTGTTTCCATTTCCGTGGCTCTCTTGGTCACTGTTCACAAATTTTCACTAACATAACAGTAACTTGGAAACACGATCACAAACAAATCTATAGTGTACTGGACAAGATGGCGTTCGAAATATAGCTGGTTTCAATTTGACTATTGATTTGTCGATCTATGTTGTGTCAGATGTTTCATGTCTTCTGCATGTCTTGTTATCGTATTACAGATGTGGGTTGACGAATTACATTACAAACTGAGCACCTGTTACAATATTATTGAACACATCTTGATATAAACTATTTATTTTACATATTTCTCAGCTATTGCTGGGGCTAGAGCCAAACGACTGTCCTGTTATGTGTCTTTTATTCGAAGAGTACTGTAGTGAAATTGGAAAAGAAATATGAATTTTTAAAGTCTGTCATTTCATTCAGGATCTCGTTATTCCCCATGGGCCATGGATGAATACTTCCATTTCTTCCAATATGTCCAGGAGTGCTGAGAGTGGTGCACCTTATGACAACAGTGGATGTAAGACTGGCACCACAGCGTATTTTCAGACAATTCCTTTTCTGCATATAGCATCACGTCAGACATCTGCGTGTGGAGGCTCTGAGAGAACAAATTTACAAACTGCAATTGTCTTCATCATTGGTGTCCAGAACCTACCAACAACACAAAAAGAAAGAGAGAGTGTGGAGGTGCACTATTTCTCTGGAGTAATGTAGGTTTTTAACTTGTACATGAGGCTCTGAACGCTGAAGACAGCATGTAAACAAATACAAAACTGAAGTTCACATGGACCATAGATGCCCTAAATTGTTTACAGGATGGTTTTAGTGGCGCAACATTTATTGTATAGCACATCAACAATGGTAACTTCCAAAGCTCCCAACAATGCTATAGCCTTGGAAGATATAAGATAACAACTTTTGTTTGCGGCAACTTTGCTAAGCGCATGTCTGTATGGAAGCATTAAACTTGATATCTGGTTCAAATAACAGTGATGAAAGCGATTTTCATCATTATTCAGAGTTGAAATCAAAATCTCTCTGGGGTGTCTCATGGGATGAGAACATGTGATACTGTTGGAGATGATCCACGAGCTGGATGGGAGTATTAAGCTCAGTGGCTTCCTTGGTGATCTTTGTGAGCTGTAGGCCATGTGCTACACAAGCACTGATCACATCTACACGAAACCAACAGAAACACATCTGACACTTCACGACAGGTTGACAAACAGTAACAGCAAATCACTTCTTTGAAGATGATGACACTGCAAGTGGCAATTTTAGTATCATAAATAAAGTGCAGGATCAAATTACTTAAAATTCTATGACTTAAAATCAACAAATATATTTATTGCATACTTGAATAAAGAATTTATTTATACTACTGACTAACTGAAACTTTGTGAAAAAGGGGACAGATAAGAAATATGCTAGCTATTTGTTGCAGCAAGGTAGCTGTGACACGAATATCATTAATTTCCACAAATAATGTGGAAAGGATACATTGCTACTCATCACAAGGAGGGGGCTTTGAGTTGCAGACATATAAAATGAAAAATAATGCTAAAAAGATTTCAGCTTTTGGACAAAAATTATTTCTTCAGAAGTACAAAAATGCATACGTTACTTTTAATCAAGTATGTAGTGTGTTTCTGGGGGAATTGAAATACTTTAAGAGACAGTAGCAGTGATGATTATGAAGGCAATTATCATGCAAGCATTTGCTCTACTTTCAGTTGTTTTTGAGATACAGATGTCTAATTGCATGTGTAAGAGGAAAGGAAATGACTAGCAGTGGTAGAAGGTAACCTTTGCCATGTACCATACTGAGTTTTTAAGCAGATGTATACGTAGAAAACTGCCAGGAACAATAACAGTGCAGTGTTTCTTGTATTCTACGGTTAATTTCTCTTACACTAACTACTATCTGAATTCTGTAGCTATCTCAACTAAAGATCAAACAATGGAAAATCCAGGATGGAATGTAACAATACCAGAGAATGAAAGCTGCTGCTCACCAAATAGCGGAGATGCTGAGTCGCCACTGTCACTGCAGTGTGGTCTCAGCTCTCTGAGACTGCAGACGTGTGTGCAAGTTGCATTTATGTGCGTGCGTGCGTGTGTGTGTGTGTGTGTGTGTGTGTGTGTGTGTCTACTGCTGACGAAGGCCTTAACGGCCGAAAGCTTTAATTGTGTGAATCTTTTTATTGTGCCTATAGCGACTCAGTGTCTCCGCTATATGGTGAGTAGCAACTTTCCTTCTCTGGCATTGTTATTTAACACACTAGCTCATTTATAAAGTAATCAAACAATGGAAACTCCACATAGGAATATCAGCAATGTAGGAAAAGACATATTGCTATTTACTGTAAAGAAGACACATTAAGTTGCAGACAGGCACAATTACAAGACACTTATAAAAAAGTTTTCAGTCACAGCTTTCATCAGCAAAAGAGAAACACAGACCATTCATACACACAAGCAAGCACATCTCACGCACACTTGACCGCCAACATCATCATCTTGGCCAGGGAGTTCAATTCTTTAAAGAAGTGGGGGTGGGAATTACCAGTATATGCCACCTGATCAAAAGTATGTGGATCACTATTGGTGGACATTAATACCGGTGTGTCCATCCTTCGCAGTATGACAACTTGAATTTTGCAAGGAACACTTTCAATGAGGTGCCTGTGGAGGAATGGCAGCCCATTCTTCCGCAAGAGCTGAAACAAGAGAAGTCAATGACGATGGATGCTGGGTTTTGAAGCAAACTAGACATTATTAAATCATCTCAAAAGTGTTCCATTGGATTCAGGCCAGAACTCTCTGAACAGGCCACTTCATTTCGGGAATCAGGGTGTAAAATTCGCTATTTATTTCCTGGTATTGGCTAATTTCAACAGTGAAGTTGTTATCAAGCACTTACACAGTGTCACTATGAACCATAATCACCTGTATCACTATGCAACATAATCTTCTCATGACCAACCAATGCAACTGCTGCATGAAAAACCTGCAATAGAGTCTTTCCTTGTGTTCAGAATGTAGATAGCATTACTAGTAACTACCTTAAATAGTTGCACTGAATTATTAACCATTTGTGTACCCAAGCATGAAGTACACTTCATGCCAACTTGAGATACTGTGTGTTGTCTTTATGGCATTGCTATTTTAATGGCCAGCAGTGTATGAATTCAGCATCTGTAGCATACACGAGATGGAATTAAAGACTTTTAAAAAGGTAAAAGAATGGTGTGAAGAGCTTCTGAAGTTTTCCTACTGAAGCACTGGAGAGCACTATATTTCACCATACTGTTGCCTTTCAGGTGACACAAATATGGCAACCATGTCTGACATGATGCTATATGTTGTTTGTTGTTGTGGTCTTCAGTCCTGAGACTGGTTTGATGCAGCTCTCCATGCTAATCTATCCTGTGCAAGCTCCTTCATCTCCCAGTACCTACTGCAACCTACATCCTTCTGAATCTGCTTAGTGTATTCATCTCTTGGTCTCCCTCTACGATTTTTACCCTCCACGCTGCCCTCCAATGCTAAATTTGTGATCCCTTGATGCCTCAGGACATGTCCTACCAATCGATCCCTTCTTCTAGCCAAGTTGTGACACAAACTTCTCTTCTCCCCAATTCTATTCAATACCTCCTCATTAGTTACATGATCTACCCACCTAATCTTCAATGATGCTATATGTAGAACTGGAACTTGTCTGAAATGATGACATGGCACTACACCTACGTCCACTGTTGTCAATGGGCACACTGCTTAAGTGCACCAGGAAATATTATTGCTCAATCATTTCTAACAGCTGATTATGTAAGTAGAGCTCAGGATGGGGTTGTACAGCCTGGAGCTTACACAAATGCACGATGCATGTTTTTGAGGAAAATTATTGAAAATCCTGCTTCAGAGCTCAGCAATGTGCCTTCCACATGGCTCCTTACAACTGGCATACAGTAGCACCTGTTGATGGAGTACTGAAGCGAAGGCATAAAACATTTACATACAGTAACAATGGGGCAGAAGGACACATCTTGAACACAATGCTGCTAGTTAAAATCCTTGAGTATAAATCAATATTTACGGCACTTGATTCACTTGAATGTGTCTAGTATTGAGATGTGACATGTAAATCCATTTATCAGTCCACACGTGGAATCATATATCAATATTGGCATATTTTGAATCAAATATGAACAGACATCACAAAATATAATGGTACAACTTGAGAATGGAATTAACAATCATATACTGCAGAACTTATCTTAAGTGGACTTGCAGCTATCTAAATACATTCAATAAATATTCTAAGGTCCAATCACTGAACTGGAATATGTCACCACTTCAAATTATGTGCGCACACTTGAAAGCCATGCACATTAGCTGTGTGTTGTCATCCGTGAGAGAGCACAATGAAAGCACAATACTGTGAACTACCAATAGAGCCTACCACCAGAGAGTGCCTATTTAAAACGTGCATCATGTTATTACTGCTTGCATATATTTACCTTATCTAATTGTGTTCAGTGTATGTTATGGTGATTGGCAAATTGCCACAGTCTAATACAGTTGTATGAACATTCTTGGTTGTTAAGTGTGATGACGAGTGTGGGACTGTTCTCTGCGCGGTTTCTAGTCTCCAGCTGGTCCTCCATTGCATCTACGATGTCTGTTGATACTACTGATGAGTTTCTATGCCGGCTGCTTCATCAACAGGAGGTTCTTATGCAGCATTACAGCATCTCAGTCAATAGCAGGAGGCATTCGCCACAGTGCAACACAGTCAAACTCAGGTATTGCAAACTCTTGGCCAGTTTGGATTTGTCTCAATATACGTCACCTGCCACGTCACCCCTTGCACCTCCTGTTTTGCTATTGCTAACCCTGTCATTTATCTGCTTCCATTTCTGGCTTACGATGAGAGCATTGAAGAACGGGAATCCTGGGAAAAACGGCTGCAGCAGCATTTCCATGCATTGACCGATGTTACTTTATGTCGTGCTTCCTTTTTGATTCAGTTATTGCCTCACATGGATCAACTCCCTTGCCAACTGCCCCCCCCCCTCCCCCTCCAAGGGATTCATCTTCACTCTCTTAATAACATGTGTGACATCCTTTAGAAATACTACTGTCAATGGATGCTTGTTATTGTTGCTCGAGTTGAGTTCTATCGATGTTGCAAGCAACCAGAACATTCCTATAAGACTTGGGCAACTGAGCTTCATGGTTTAAACCATTGTTGTCACTTTGTCACTGATGTACATAAGGAGTCGTATGCCGACCAAACGGTTTGTGAAGCAATCTTTCAATTGGCCTCCAATCGCAAGGTTCGTGAGTGGGCCCTTCAATGTGAAAACCCCTCCCTCTCCATCGTTCTGACTATTGCACAATCATTTCAAGGTTTTGAGGGCTGTGGGTACCCAAACTGAATCATGGTGTGAGGTTGCAGAAGTTCAGCCTGCTCCCCCCACCATTTGTCAGACGGTTCACAAGGGGACAATATAGTGGCAGCAGTCTGTGTGCGAGCAAAACATCATGGTAGCTGGCCCAGCTCACTGTGGCAGCCATGGCTGCAGCAGCAGCAGCACAGCATGCCCGGTAATGAACAACAATGCGAGCACTCCATGCTTCCCTCTCATCTGTTGTGTTTGGTCACTTATGATAGGCCAGACTGTCCTAAGTTGAGGGACGTCTACTGCCAGTGCAACAAAAAGGGCCACATTGCTCCTGTTTGTAATGCAAAATTCCAACAGCCTATTACAGATGCTGACATGGATGTAGACTGTGTATTGGTAATCTCCACTGCAACCAATAAGGTTTTTATTGACGTCAAGGTTTACCAGAGGGTTTTGCACAAGCAAGTCGACACTGGTGCTGCTGTGTCATTACTCAACTTGCAAACATACATGGATTTGGGTTCTTCCCCTTTAGTGCCCATGTAGTGTACATTAGTCACCTACCATAAACAAAGCATTCTGATATTAAGTAGTGTGTCAACCCCAGTCACATATAAAACTGTGGTTTGTCCACTGACTTTTCTGATGGTGAACAATGCAAGCATAGAAAATTTGTTTCCTTTGGATGCCTTTAACCTTTTCGGGTTTACTATTTCTGATGAAATTAATCTCGTCTCTGATAAAGTGCCTTATACACAACTCACCTCTTTATGCTCTGAATTTTCCACCCTGTTTACTGCAGGTTTGGTTGTGCCAATAATGTCAAGGCCCACATCACCATGAAACCTTGGGCAGAACCCATTTCTTTTGGGCTCACCTGATGCCGATGGCGCTCCATCACCAAGTCAAGGCAGAGCTCAACCACCTCACGGCCTCGGGGGTTGTACCAACAATCAAATCTAGGGAATCATTGTCAAGAAGCTGTCAGGACAGTTACACCATTGCAGCAATTTCAAAGTTTTTGTCAATGCTCAGTCTATCATTTACGTATATTCCTCACCATGCTCGACGAACTTTTTGTTAAGCTCGTCAGTGGTCAGTATTTTTCCAAGATCAACCCCTCCAATGCATATTTGCAGCTTCCTGTTGATGCTGACTCAGCAGCTCTTGGTCATTAACATGTCTTTTGGATTGTATCAATACTTGTTAGCCCATCATCATGTTTTTTGGCCTGGTTTGGAAGGCGACATCACTCGTTTGGTTACGGCATTTTCTCATGTGCATCGCAGCAAGCTGCCCCGTGTGCAACATTGTCCCTGTGGCCACAAACTTCGCAGGCCTGGGGCTGTCTCCACATCAATTTTGCTGGCTCTTTCCTTAATGCATACTGGCTAACAGTAATTGATACATTCTCTCAGTTTCCATACATTCTTCATTATCCATTGATATCAGCCTTTAATGTGGCAGCCCTGTCGAAAAAATTTTCCATCGAAGGTCTTACGGCAAAGTTGGTCTCTGATCGCGGGCCTCAGCTCAGTTTGTGTCACAGGAGTTTGCCTACTCCTGCAACACCCACAGGATTCACCACATTTTCGCCCCACCCTTCCACCCACAGTCCAAAGTTGAGGCACATGTTAGTTAGAACATTCAAAATGCAAATGAAAAAGTATGTGACTTGGTGCCCGTCTGATGTTGCCTTGGATCAATTTCCATCTTCCTATCGGTTCACGCTGTTCGGCGACAACAGCCCTGCCAAAGTGCTCCATGGCCGTCAACCCCAGATGCTGCTGCATCTACTGCAGCCCAGCCAGGGACACCAATTTTTGCGGTCGTCACCCATTTCTTGCCTGGGGTGGCTATCTAGGCATGCAGGTTTGGTCGTCGCCCAAAATGGATTCCTATCATCAGCTCCCGACACCGCAGCCACTGTCTCTGTGACATGCATATGGAGGAGTCCTCTGTGCACATCATTACGACCAGTTCCACCTGCATTTGGATGACCAGACACAACTTCTCCAATACTGCTACCAGTACCAATGCAACTATTGTCCACACCAGAGCTGTCTCCTCCGCCTCAGCCGCCAACTACAGGCGCACCATCATCACAAAGCCCTGGACCTGATGTGGACATAGAGCTCGCACCGATGTCATCCACCCTACCATATGGGTTGACACAAGAAGGCAGACTGCGACTCTGCCCACGTCCCAAGTACTTCCGATCATATGCCCCAATATCATCATGTCTCAGTCAGAGCCTCACAGAGGAAGATGCCATGGATATCTTGCGAACCCATGCTGTTCCCCAAAGGAAGAGAAACAAGTCATGCACGTAGCTTGAAAGCCACGTGCATCCTCAGTGTGTTGTCATCCGAGAGAGGGCGCCACGAAGAGCAATACTGTGAAAATTCCAACGGAGCCAGCCACGGGCGAGTGCCTATTTAAACCCTGCCCTGCTATGCTCGCGCTCAGTTATGTTATTACTGCTTACAGATGTATTTGCCTTATCTTATTGTGTTCAGTGTATGTTATGGTGATTGATGTACATGCCACAGTCTAATAAAGTTGTACTAACATTCTCGATTGTGTTGTGCATCCAAGTTAAAACACCACTAACAGTTCAATTCACCCCCACCAACTGGTTATTACCAACAGTGCAAATAATCATACCAACAAAACAAGAATTAAGTTAAAAGTAAATAGGTACACAAAGTACATAAAACATGACTATCAAATTTGTACAGAAAGAAATCGAATTGATTGGTATCAAACAAACCTAGCCACACCAGTCCCTTTGATCTAAAACCACCTCTAGCAAGCTAATAGCTCATCACTGTCCTTAAGTCTCCCTCTTCACTGAAGAAGTTCACTCTCATTAATCTGCCACACTCGCTGAGAAACACAGGGAAGTGCTATGCACAATCCCAGGAATGCCCTTTAGATTCTGTCTTCCATATTGCAGTAAGTCACTTTGTAGATCACAAAGTGATCATTTGTTCCTGACCTCTGACACACACAAAGAAGACACCTTCTCTGCCCCAGATGGCACACAACTTCCCCATCCTATGAGGGCTGTTGGCCAACTATCAGTCACACAAGGTAGCAACCACTTTACAAAATTTCAGCCAACCATAATCAGTATGTGAATGGCGGTCTTGTCATTAGCCATTCCTGCTCTCGCTTACTGCAATTCTGTAGGGTGCTGCCTTCTTTTAGGACATTAAGTATTCTTTCATGAATGGAAGTACAAGGAAATTTCTCACCATGTAAGCCAGAGCAGCTGATTCCAACTATACCCATTTAGAAGTATTAGTGTAAAACCCACCCTATTAGCTCCGGGCTGAAGCACGCACCTGTTGCCCAGAACAACAACCCTCTTAGAAAACAGCGAAATAAAGTGCATCCTGACACTGTCAGAAAATGACATGTTACACAGCTCTCCCACCCCCCTCCCACCCCCTATTTTTCAGTGACTGGTGTAAGTATTCTCTAACCAGATAATGAAAATCCCAGAGCCAAAAACTTCAAGTAACATGCTGGAGCAATGGCTAGTAGGTGGGTGTTCACAGATGCTACATACACAGCTGTTTAAAACCATAGCTCGAAGATGGAAACCTGGCAGTCAAAGTTAAATCAAATAATTATATATTCAGATATGACAAAAGCATTAAATAATTTAAGAGAAAGCACAAATAATACATTAGCAAGGCATTTGAATGTAAGTTGAAGCAGAATACTGGCTTAAAGAAAAAAGACAGGGCGGGATCAAACCAGAACAGGAAAAGAAAAATTCTGCTTATAGGTAGCAGTCAGGTCACAAGTTTTGTGAAACCAAGTGCTAGCCTTAGCCAGGTGACAGAAAACTTAGGTCAGCTATGCAAGGACTCTGAGAAGGAAGGTCAGGTAATTATAGTTGGGGGAGCAGGAAACAGCCTGGCTATGAATCCAAGATATAGTATTACGAGTGACCTGGATAAAATAGGAGTAGAAACTGGCCACATGAATGTGGGGTTTGTGGAGGTCTTTCAGCACCAAGATCAGCCCTGGGTAAACACTGCTGTAACATGTGTTAACACCGAGCTGAACGGGATGCTCCAGACACCGGCAAAGTCTCATATGAGTGTTGTTCCAGTTGATGCTATTGATAGGTGGGGTTACACTACACATGGCCTGCACCTTAACAGGGAGGGGGATGATAAGTTAGCTTCTCTATTAGCAGATACTGTAAGGGGGGCCACAGTCACACAAGGGGTGATCCCTGTGGTTATTGGAACCAGGCAGACAGGTTTTTTAGGTTAAAGCCAAATTCCAGACAGACAACAACCAAGGAAAATAGAAGAAAAGAAACTTCATGCACATCAAATAGGGACAAAGCTAAGGGTGGCATCAACTTACTTCACCAAAATATCACGGGAATAAAAAATAAAGTAGATGAGCTGATAATGTGTTTAGATGATCTCAAAGACACGAATGAGATTGATATACTTTGTCTGTCTGAGCACCATGTAACTGTGGGGATGCAAAATGTCAGTATAAATGGATATAATTTAGCATCTTACACTTGTAGATCTAGTATGGATAAACGAGGAGTTGCCATTTTCATAAAACAAGGGTATAGAACTGTTGAAGTAAGCAAATTTTGTGGTGATCAGCACTTTAAGGTCAGTCCATGTGAACTTCAGCTAGGTAATGTTGTGTTGATATTAGCAACAGTGTACAGGTCTCCACTAGGAGATTGGGAGCTATTCATAAAATAGCTTGACTCCCTATTATGCTGTCAGTCAGACAAAAAGAAGAAGTTATTATTCTTCAGTGATTTCAGTGTTAACTTTCTAAGCAATTCTGACAGGAAAAGTGAACTAGAAGTGTTGTTAACAACATCTAACTTAGAATCAGTGATCAATTTCCCTACACGTACAGCTCAGGACAGTAGTACTCCAATAGATAATATATTTGTACAGCAAGAGGATGTAGAACAAACACGTGCTTTCCCTGTGGTAAATGGATTATCTGACTATGATGCACAACTGATTAACTTACAAAACCTAACAGGGCATACACTTCAGAAGCCATTACGTAAAAGTGTGAGTGTGCTCAACCCAGTATCTATAGATCACTTCAGAGAAAGTTTAGGAAATGTAAACTGGGAAGATGTATATAAAGAGGCAAATTCTAACTGTAAATGCAGCATATTCCTTGATAAATTTATATCCCTTTTTGAACATTGTTTTCCAAAGAAAATTACTAAATGTAACACCACAAACTTTTCAAAGAAACCTTGGATTGGCTCGGAGCACTATGGGACTTAACATCTATGGTCATCAGTCCCAAACCTTGGATTACTACAGGCATTAAAGTGTCTTCAGAAAGAAAAAGAAGACTGTATGAAACAGCAAGAAATAGTAAAGATCCAGAAGTAGTTTTACACTATAAAAATTAGTGTAACACACTGAGAAAAGTTGTAAATAAATCAAGAAATATGTATGCTAGAGAAGAAATTAACAGCTCCAGCAATAAAATAAAATCAATATGGAATGTTGTTAGAAGGGAGACAGGAAAAATAACCACTGGGGTAGGTAGTATTACTGTTAAAGAGAATGAGACCATCTTAACCAGGCAGTACATGGAAGAGACAGTTTTGAAAAATTTTAGTCAGATTAAGTTTCATCTAAAAACCTTTTGTGAAAAAAATAAATGTTCTTTTGGAGTATATGACTTCTCTAAGAAGTTATTAAAACAACGTGGAGCAATTACAGCTGATATTTTGAGTCGCATATGTAATGCATCACTGACTTAGGGTATTCTTCCAGACAGGTCAAAATATGCCATTGTCAGGCCTCTCTACAAAAAGGGGGAAACCACGGATGTCAATAATTACTGGCCAGTATCCTTGCTTACAGAATTTTCAAAAATCTTTGAGAAAGTAATGTACTCAAGAGTGGTTAGCCATCTCAACAGTAATGGGATACTTAGTAAATCACAGTTCAGATTTCAGAAATGCTGTTCCACTGAGACAGCAATATAAATTTCACTGCCCACATAATAGAGTCTTTAAATAGTAAAATGTCACCAGTAGGAATATTCTGTGACTTATCCAAAGCATTTGATTCTGTGAACCATGACATTATGTTAGAGAAATTACAATTCTATGGTATAAATGGAACAGCATATGAGTGGTGTAAGTCATATCTACAGAACAGGAAGCAAAAAGTCTCTTTATATGCTTCAAGTGATTCAAACGAGTTTGCCACTTCATCTAACTGGGGTGAAATTACGTTAGGTGTTCCACAAGGTTCGATCATGGGTCCCCTCCTGTTCTTGATGCATGTGAATGACTTCCCTTCTTATGTGAAACAAGATGCTGAACTGACACTGTTTGCTGATGATACAAGCATAATTATTAATCTAGTAAAAGAAAATCCGATAGAAAATGATACAAATAAGGTCTTTGGAAAAGTTATTAATTGGTTTTCTGCAAATGGGCTTGCTCTGAACTTTGAAAAAACACAGAACATCCAATTTTCTGCTGCAAAAAGCATAATTCTTTCAATAAACATAACACATCAAAAGAAGTCAGTAGCCAGGGTAGAGCATACTAAGTTTTTGGGTGTACATATAGATTAGAATCTTAATTGGAAAAGTCATATTTTGGATCTCCTAAAGCGACTAGGTTCAGCAACTTCTGCAATCAGAATAATTGCCAATTTTGAGGATGTAGAAATTAGTAAGCTAACGTACTTTGCATACTTCACTCTCTGATGTCATATGGAATAATATTCTGGGGCAACTCAACACTTAGGCAAAACGTATTCATTGCTCAAAAGAAAGTAGTTAGAATAATGTGTGGGGTTCATAGTCGCACATCTTGTAGGTATCTGTTTAAAAGGTTAGGAATTCTTACAACTGCTTCACAGTACATTTACTCAGTAATGAAATTTTTTCTCAACAACATGGACCAGTTTAAAATCAACAGTGACATTCATGATTACAATACCAGAAAAAAAAGACCTACACTATCCTTTACTTAACCTAACTTTGGCACAGAAAGGGGTAAAATATGCTGCTATAAAACTTTTTGATAAATTACCAGATGAAATATAATGTCTGACAGACATCAGTAATAGTTTCAAAAACAAATTGAAATCATACCTCCTTGACAACTCCTTCTATACCATAGATGAATTCTTGAATATGAGTAAATAAATCTGGACATATAATATATGCATTTTGTGTCATTTAAGGGAATGGGATAGATAACAGAAATATTTAGGTATAACACTATAATGAAAAAAAAAGAAAGAAAGACAGAAAGAAACTTGTTTCCTGTGCATTTGACACGTTCCACATCTTAAATGGTTTTTTCGTGCTACTGATAAATGGAACACTTAACTAACTAACTTGCCAGTTTACAATGGCAAGTCAGTGTCCTATAACCTATCTCTACTGATAATGATAAAAAATACTACTACTTAATAAAAATGGGAAAATTCTAAAAAAACTAAAATAAAAGGAAACCATGTGGCACTTGTGTATAGGACTGAAAACACTCAATAATAGGCAAATTCATTTTGCTTCTATAAATTCTGAAATGCCACTGATTCTAAACATAAGACAATAAATATAGGAAAATATGCAGATATGTTTGAGGTTTTACAGCCATAATAAAATATCTACAAAATCATGTTTTGAGATAAAGGCAAAAGAAATTTAGCAACAAGTAGAAATACTACCATTGCTACCAGCAAATTCACACTGCTGTTAATTGCCATCTCTCATGGATCTTAGAGTGTGTTTACATTCATTCAACATTTCCCAGCTTTTACATTAAGCTAGTGGTGAAGCAGATATGTTAAACTGGACAAGTTTGTGGATACGTCATTATGACTCTAAACCCGTGTTGAGGCCAACAACCCAAACCAAAATATTTTACAATCTGACTCAAAGACAGACATAATAGTATGACTTACGCAGGGTTTCCAGGATGTGAAGAGTTTGACAGAGCACTGAAAGACCTGAGTTGAAACAAGGCCCCAGGAGTAGAAAACATTACATTAGAACTACTGATGGCCTTGGGAGAACCAGTCCTGACAAAACTCTACCATCTGGTGAGCAAGATGTATGAGACAGACGAAATACCCTCGGACTTCAAGAAGAATATAATAATTCCAATCCCAAAGAAAGCAGGTGTTGACAAGACGTGAAAATTACTGAACTATCAGTTTAATAAGTCACAGCTGCAAAATACTAATGCGAATTCTTTACAGACGAATGGAAAAACTGGTAGAAGCCGACCTCGGAGAAGATCAGTTTGGATTCCATAGAAATGTTGACTTGTTGACCTTACGACTTATCTTAGAAGAAAGATTAAGGGAAGGCAAACCTGCATTTCAAGCATTTGTAGACTTCGAGAAAGCTTTTGACAATGTTGACTGGAATACTCTCTTTCAAATTCCAAAGGTGGCAGGGGTAAAATATAGGGAGCGTAAGGCTATTTACAATTTGTACAGAAAACAGATGGCAGTTATAAGAGTCGAGGGGCACGAAAGGGAAGCAGTAGTTGGGAAGGGAGTGAGGCAGGGTTGTAGCCTCTCCCCGATGTTATTCAATCTGTATATTGAGCAAGCAGTAAAGGAAGCAAAAGAAAAATTCAGAGTAGGTATTAAAATTCATGGAGAAGAAGTAAAAACTTTGAGGTTCGCCGATGACATTGTAATTCTGTCAGAGACAGCAAGAAGACATGGAAGAGCAGTTGAACGGAATGGACAATGTCTTGAAAGGAAGATATAAGATGAACATCAACAAAAGCAAAACGAGGATAATGGAATGTAGTCAAATTAAGTCGGATGATGCTGAGGGAATTAGATTAGGAAATGAGACACTTAAAGTAATAAAGGAGTTTTTCTATTTGGGGAGCAAAATAACTGATGATTGTCGAAGTAGGGAGGATATAAAATGTAGACTGGCAATGGCAAGGAAAGTGTTTCTGAAGAAGAGAAATTTGTTAACATCGATTATAGAGTGAAGTGTCAGGAAGTCGTTTCTGAAAGTATTTGTATGGAGTGTAGCCATGTATGGAAGTGAAACATGGACGATAAATAGTTTGGACAAGAAGAGAATAGAAGCTTTCGAAATGTGGTGCTACAGAAGAATGCTGAAGGTTAGATGGGTAGATCACATAACTAATGAGGAGGTACTGGATAGAATTGGGGTGGAGTTTGTGGCACAACTTGACAAGAAGAAGGGACCAGTTGGTAGGATATGTTCTGAGGCATCAGGGGATCACAAATGTAGCATTGGAGGGAAGCGTGGAGGGTAAAAGTCGTAGAGGAAGTCCAAGAGATGAATACACTACACAGAATCAGAAGGATGTAGGTTGCAGTAAGTACTGGGAGATGAAGAAGCTTGCACAGGATAGAGTAGCATGGAGAGCTGCATCAAACCCGTCTCAGGACTGAAGACCACAAGAACAACAACAACAACAACAACAACAAGCAGGGTGTCCCAGGAGGAATGGTCAATATTCATAATGTGACAGGAATGATCATTTGAAGCACAAAACTCTAGTATACGTGGGCTTCAAAATGTATACCTCAAGTGCTATGAGCACTTTTTATCTTCGATGCTGTGAAAAAAAGTCTCTTCTGCTGCAAGCTCTTTACTTTCAATATTTTGGGGGGAGGTAGTATGGACCGAACAAGAAAAACTTTCTGGTAAAAATGGGCTCTGTGAGCAGTTGTGTAGTAGAAGAGATGAATTTCACAGTAGCAAAGGTGAACATGTGTTCACAGCTCATGAGATATGCACTTTACTGACCATATTTAATGGACGTCTTTTCCTTCTTTTGCACAAAACAAACACCTCTTAACAAACAGAAAGCAAAGAGCTTGCAGTAAAAGAGATTGTTTCACAGTAACGAAGATGAAGAAATGGTCATACCTTTTTAGAATACATGTTTACTAGACTTTTTGCTTCAAATTATCATTCCTGTCATATTCCTCAATATCGACCATTCCTTCTGCGATGTCATGTATGCTTAAATAAATAATATAGTAGTAGAACATAATAATTTGAGTGGTCTTGCTACGTACACAACTGCCTTTGAAGAATCAATTAAATCATTAAATAAAATTTATTGGACGATAAACACCATGTCTAATTTGGTCAAAATTTAAAGTTAACTGAATTACTATTCACAATGAAAACCATTAAACTACTTTGAAATGTACACATGGTAAAAAGGAAAACCCTTGAGATGGTTACAATTTCTGCAAAGCATTTCATATATAAATAGCTAAAACTCATTTTCGCTGATAGTCACCACAAATCAAGAAGAGACCATTCACACAGCGGGGTTGTGGGGGTCAGCAGATGATGAAATATTCTCTAATACCAGGGTTGCAGAGGGAATTGCAGGGGGGGGGGGGGGGGGGGGGGGATAGTTCCACAGCTGGTTTCTATTCTGGATAACGACCAATTCTGAGCATCATCCACCTGCATCGTCAGCTTGACATGGTCACTTCCTCTTCTCTCGAACCCGTGCCTCACTTCATAGCAGACTGCACGAAATCAAATTGGTGTGCATGCTTCTCTTTAATTTCTCCTGGAATCTGACCCATTCTGGGCATCCTCTGTCCGCACCACTGTCCTGAACTAGTCGCTGCCTCAGCTATGGTACTCATTCTCCGCCCTGCTGAGCTCAGGCTCACACCTCACTCCAGAGTGGATTGTGAAAAATCAGATGTATGAGCACGCTTCTCTTTGAATCCTCCCGGAAAAGAATGAGTCTGGGCATCCTCAGTTCACATCACCGGCCCAAACAAGTCACTAACTTCACTGCCGTACTTGTTCTCCACCCTGCATAGTTCCAGTGCATACATTGCTCTCAAGCGGGTTGTGTGAAATTACACTGGTGTGAATGATTCTTTTTAATTCATCCCCTTTTACCTTTATTAGTTGCCATCTTACTCTTTTTTACTGCCCATTCCCTTTCAGTTTTCATAACAAGATTGGAACTTTCTCGATTTCTACCTATAGTCCCCTTTTCATCACTGACACTGGAGATGGAAGCACCATTCCAATGTCATTCATTGCTCTGGTTGATTTTGTCCTACTGCTGAACCATCTGTTTCTCAATCAGATAGCACTACTATTTTGTTATTGGTTACTTGTGGTCTGTCCATTTCGTTTTTGTGTTTCTTTTCCAGCTGGATTGGGGGGGGGGGGCATAGTTAACCTGTCTTTTGTTGAGTATCCTTTCACTCTGCTCATCTCTGCCCCAGAGAACAATTTTATAATTATTGGCAGCTCCTCCCTGAATTCAAGAGCAGCCCCATTTTGTGTTAGCCAATCCATCCCTCATAGGAGTGGAATTGGCAATTTGGCATGGGCCAAAAGTTCTATGAGTTTTTGCTGAATACATCCTGCAATCTCTAAAACACAGCAGACTTGATGACTTACCTTACCCACTTTTTTCCCAGGTGCATTCTAAATGCATTTTTTTGTAGCAGGGAAAAATGTCTATTTTACTTTCACTTTGTGTCCGGTTCATCTACTGCTGGGGCATCACTGGAACATTGCTTCTTATTTCCACTAATGCAACTGTGCTTCTCCCCTGCCATCTTACAAATATTTCAGGGAACACACTGCCATTTACAGTTCGTTTGGTCCCCATCTGTAACTCCAAATAACCCTGGGATGCTTTGAGGATAAGCATTTACATTTTGCCACTGCTAGTTATTTTATCTTTTTGTGAGCCCTGCCTGTTTCCCAAAGAACTGCTGAGTTTCCTGTTTGAAATGCTCTCATGATGTCAAGACTGACTGCACCTGTTGCCACATCCCATTTCTAAGAAACAAGAAGTGAGAGAGGTTAAGAGAGTGAAGGTGGCCAAGTTTCTCTGCCCATTAAGCAGCTGGATACCCCGAACAACAAAATTTTGCAATGGGAGGTGCACCTTCTGTATCCAATTGGTGTTTCCTCACCCTCCATTACCACAAGAAAACTATCAACATGGATAAGTTGACAAATCTCAGTAAAGAAAACTGATGATGACGGGACAGTAAACAAACAACAGATAGAAAAGAATAATAAGAATCAATAAAGTGGGAAGGGCAGGAGCCAGGCCAGACCACCAAGCAAGGGCCACCATAGTCCCCTTGTTGGAGCGAGGGGCATCCCTCCAGTTGTTCAAGCAGCTGATAAGGCCAATGTGTCCTACTTCACAGTGGTGAGTAAAAATCATCTTCACAGGTAAAATGAAAAACCAAGTCATTGGTTTAGATGTCCTCGGCTAGCACCAGATAACATGTCACCAAGGTTAAGGCTTTACCACAATGTGGCCAAATTCAGGCAGTCCAGTAGGATGAAGGGTGTCAGATGGGCACCACTCCAATAGTGGAGTGGATCCTTACATCGTAGAATGTGGTCAGGGGTCAGCTAAGTGTGGCCAATGCAAAGCCAACGGACAACCATAGATTCCCTGTGAGAAGCGCGAAGTTAAGACTTCCGCATGGTTTTCATCTCCTTTATTGCTCATGGTTTGTTCACAGAAAATACGGCACGCCAATCCGTGTTCCAAGCCTTCAACAATCGACAGCACACAGTTGACCAAAGATACATTTCTGTTGCCCCCACCTCCAAAGATGGCATCCTGGTGGACAACTCGGCCAAGAAATCAGCATTTTCATTCCTTGTGACCCCAACGTGACCTTGTGTCCAGACAAAAATGGCAGACCATCCAGTTTGTTGGAAGTCAGAAAATGGATCCCAGGTAATCCCAACCAACGGGTGTCATGGGTAGCTCTGGTCAGTAGCCTGAAGACTACTTGGCGAATCACTGCCAATTAAGGATGTCTTACCTGTGCATAAGCTGTGAAGCCATCAATGTAAGCAAATCTGAATCCGGAAATGCAGCAAGGATGGCAAGAAACAAGCAGCAGAAAACCATGGTGTCAACAGAATCTTTCAGTCAAAAGGATAGACTGAGACAAATCCAAAGGGGGGTATGGACCATGAGAGAGTACATGATTGCTACCTGGCAACAGGTGACAATAGGGGAAGTTGGCGTTCAGATTAGAGACACTGCATGTGAACTGCAATAATGATTCTTCAGTCCTGGGCCACTGTTGTGGGCGGTGGATCTCCCTACTCCCTACTGTGGAAAAAATACACAGTAGTTCGGGTTCTCAAGCGAGCAGCGAATGTGTGTCGCATAGCTGACCAGCAGTTGTTGGTACTTGATCTGTAGTGGAGGAATCACAGTCTCCGCAAGTAGGTCGTTTCCAGGGCTGCTCCGGCAGGCACCTGTTACAAGTCAGACCCCACAATGGTGAATTTGGCCCAGTATCTGCAATGCTCAGGGTGATGTCAATCTGTATGCCTGGACAGGACAGGATCAGAGCTTTGTAAAGCCATAAAAGTGTAAAGTTCTGCACCCCAGATGATGTTACTAAGGCAGTGAAGAGTATTAAGATGTGACCAGCATGTTCACTTAAGCTGGCAAAGATGGGGAAGCCAGGTCAACTGGGCATTTAAGACCATCCCACAAAGTAATAAGACCCCACCACATTAAGCAACTCGTCTTTGAGGTAAAGTTCTTGTTGGGTATGGACAGTAAGACTATGACAGAAGTGTATAACATGTTTTGACAGCTGAAAACTGAACACCATGGGTGAGAGGTCAGGACTGCACCTTTCATATGGCAGCCTGGAGTCAGGATCAATAGTACATGCAAAAATCATTGGCATATGTGAAGGGTGACAGCTAGGCCACTGATAACCCAAGAAAAAAGAGTAAACCCAATACAGAGCACTGCATGGCCCCATCCTCTTGTATCTGGAGGGGAGGGAGGGAGTTGTTTCTGTCAGAAGTGCCAATTTGAACCTGGAAAGCATGGTGGCAAGAAGTGCCTGGCCCCAGAGATCCCCATCATGTAGGGTAACGAGGTTGTGATGACGCCATGTGGTGTCATAGACCTTTTGCAAGTCAAAGGAGACAGCGATAGGTGGTGAGAATGGGCAAAAGCTGCCCAGATAACACACTCCAGGTAGTCTAGATTGTAAGCAGTAGAATGGCCTTCGTGAAAACGACCCTGGGACAAAGCCAGAAGACTCCAAGAGTCAAGCTACTAACATAGCTGCTGGCTCACCGTATGTTAAGCAACTTGCAAAGAACATTACTGAAGTTGAAAATAGCAAGAACATGGCATCACCAATCTGTCGATAGTTGTTTGAGCACTTGGCTGTGGACACAGCGTGGCCCTGGAGCTGTGTCAAGGTAAAGGGCTAGGGCACAGGAATTCCCATCCACTAAACAGACCATTTTATGGCTTCACATGACATGAACTGAGAGGTAAGTGAATTCACTCCATCCTCTGTTTGAGGACACAAAATGCTGGCTGACCATTCTCAGGCACATAGGCTCCAGCATAATGCAAACAAAAAGTTTGGTGACAGCATCTTGGTATGGGGAACACCAGGTAGTACACCTGTCGCCCCCCACTGGTGTACCTGGTGTTCCCCTGAACGGTGTTGTCTACACTGACGAAGATGCTATCACCAAACTTTTCGCTCTGCATTATGCTCAAGCCTATGTGCCTGAGAATGTGTCCATCGAGGCATCAAACATTTGCCCAAACCTGTGAAGGAGGGTACATGGACCAATGGCTTAACATACCATTCCCAGCATTCTTGTTCCTGTTATTTTATTAGGTGGTAGGCCCAGGCACGGAGCTGTTTAAAGGCAATGAGGTGCTCTATCGATGGATGTTGCTTATGGCAGGAGAGCCCATCTGTGATCTCTAATGGGCACAGCAATTTCAGAAGTTCACCAAGGTGCTTTCTTTGGATGGGGGATTTCGAGGTATAGTAGGTCACTACTTCTGTTGCTGACAGAACGATTGTGATTGTGCTCTGGACAACCACATCAATATCTCCACAAGGCAGGGTGCTTACGGTGACAGCAGAGGCAAAGGCACCCAGTCAACATTGTTGAGAGCTCATCTGGATGAACGCCCAGGTGAGTGATGCTGAGGAAGGGACAGAATGAACAGAAAATGATCACTGTAACACAGGTCATCATGGGCTCTCCAATGGATGTAAGGGAGAAAACCAGGGCTGCAAATGGAAAGATCAATGACTGAATTAGATCCACACACCACACTGAAGTTTGTGGGGGCACCGGTCATCGAGAGATGAATACTGAGTGCTGTGAGCACAGTTCTGATAGTTTTCCCAGGCCAGTGGTCATAGTTCCTCATGACAAAGTGTTGCGACACTGAAGTAGTCCAAAATGAGGGAGGGGGGGGGGGGGGGGGAGAGAGGGGGTAGCTGAGAAATCACCATCAGTAAAATCCAGAGAGATCTTCACACAAACAGGCACAACCTCCAAAGTCATTCATGTTCACTGTAGGCAGCATCAAGAATGTATGTGCAGACTCGCCTGTCACTCTGTCACAGCCAGTTTGATTGTTTAAAAGGCCCTGATAGCCAGGGAGTGTAGGGATTCACAATTCTGTGAACTAAGTTTCCTGGGGGGCAATGCAGAAAGCAGATCAGCAGAACCCTCAAAAGGAAGTGTCCCGAGGGACCCTTTTCTATTGATGAATCCTGGAGTAGTGTGTTTCTCCAGCTTGAGGTTGGAAAGCCACATCCCCAGTGGATTGGGAGTTAATGCTGCTGAACTGGGTGTGAGGGGGAAACAGTAGGAGAAGGGTCACCAACCAACAGGAGCAGTTGTATTTGAGCAGCCCTGAGGTCGTGATGTAAAAGGCATAAAAGGCAAGGGTACTATTGCTAGACAGGATGAAATGGTCATAGCTGTATCAAAAGTCACCGTAATATGCACAGCAAGCAAACAATCATATTTCTTCTTGGCCTCCTTCCGGTGCTATAGCAAGCTAAATATTGTGGGGAATATTTCACTCCTTCTCTCTTAGCCCTACATTCCTCCACAGCCAGGTAAGGAAACATTGTGGAGTAATATTTCTCACACAGTAGTAATTCTTTCCTTCGAGAAGACTACTGGGGCCCTGTGGCCACCAGCAGAAAAAAAGTTTACACCACTTCATTTGCAAGTCATCTGCCCTGGTGGCAGTCACTCCGAATGCAGGCTCTCCCCATGGTTGCCACCAAGCCACAACAGCAGCAATCTTGCCTGTTAACTGTTGCCTGGAGTCCCTGTGCCCCATATGTGAGGAATACATAATCCGTGACATATGGAGGGAGTTTCCAGCTCAGGCACCAATAATGCTATGTGGTCAGTGAGTTACCATGGAGCAGGTACTCGGTGAGCTCATCCATCAATGGGTTGGCTACTGTGTTGGGTTGTGTGTGTAGTACACTTGCGAGAAAGGAAGGGTGCGAACATATAAAATAAAAATGGTGGAATGTACACCACGTTGTGTGACCTTTCCCGCATGATCTGCACATCTTGACAAAAGATATTTAAGTTAAAAAGATTGTTAAGAAATTGGGAGAGTAAATTCTGAAGACACTGAGCTGGAGTTTGCAAATAAAGCAAATCTTCACAGTCTCACTTACTTAAAATTTTTGACTATAAAATTGCAGGTGATTTTAGCTATCACCAGAACATTGTTTCACAAATAGCACAATTTTTAACAGCACAAATTATTTATTATGAAATTAAGTCTCTTTACAAAAATCATTGGAAGCTAAAAATAAAGAAGTACTGTGAAACAATCCACACAAAGGCCAATATTTCAATTGCTTGGGTCTTCCACAGAGTATTATCCACTTCAGTTTCCCAAAAACTTTGAATATTTTATATACATCAAGCAACATACACATTTTAGGCACCATCTATGCAAGGAATTTACTCTCGCCTCCCAAATGGGGAACCAACATAAGAAGCAAATGGCAAGATATATGTGTAGCACTGCAGAGGCATAATAAAGCCTCTCCTGTGTACTATTAGTTTACTTTAGCTTGGAGTTCCCCGAGTCTGAACTGGAAAGAATTTGAAATATTCAGACAAATAGCGTACCTGTTCATGGTTTTCAATATTTTCAACCTTTGCAAGCAAACAGTGTAGTGATGCAGTGACAGCCTTAGTTCTAATATTGTCACTACACAGTATTCTGTATGAGTACATAAAGTTTGAATTTACATGAAATACTAAAGCATTTGTTGCCTCTGCAAATCAATTTTAAACTGATAATTGCTCCAAATGAAGAATGAAATACGGTTACCATTTCTTAAGTTTCCAGCATTGCATGGGAGAGGTGGCACTTAATTACATAACCCATTTTATAGAGCTAAAAGACATACAAACTAATAGTGTCTAAAAGCAATCACTTACTTGTACTACTATGCAAGTATGAGGGTGATTGCAAAACACAGTTACCTCATTTGGTAAGTGAAGATCAAGAAGAAAAGAAAAAGAAGAAGAAGAAGAAGAAGAAGAAGAAGACTGTAAAAACTCAATTCTTTTATTTCCACAAAGGAGATTAAATATTCCATCTGTGTTGTTACAAATATTCATAAGACTTCATGATATACATACACAAGATGCTGCAAGCTGCTGAAGTACACTGCACTGTGATCCAATGTATGCAACTGGCTATCCAGGGCACCCAACTACACATGTTCCTGAATTCCAATCACCTCTCTTCAAGATAATGGCATAATTACAGATGACTGCAGGGACAATTGCAGACAAATAATCCATGAATACTTCAGTCAAATCTAGCAACCCAAGAATCTGAAATATTTATCTGCACCTGGCTGTAGTCAAATGGCTGCAATGCATCCCAACTGTTTCCAATGGTTGAATGACGTGCACGACAGGTCATTCCCTCAGACAACTGAGAGATGCAAAACAGGTAGTCTCACACATGTGGTACGTCACACTCAATGAGCTTTTTTCTTAGTTAAATACAACCAGTCAATCTTGCTGGATAAGGACGGCCCAGGTATGAGTTCCTTGTGTTATCTTCATTGAGGTCTGCTCCATCTGGAAGAAGGAAGAAAGGAATGTTGGACAAGTTGAGGTTGTTTATGATGGAGCACTACCTCAATTGGAGAAGGTTGGAGGAAGGATCTATCACAGAATTTGCTTGTAGTTACTTAGACACACACATAAAAGTTAAATTAGGACGTCCAGATGTACATTTGAACACTATTTCTCCTGAATCTAAGTCCAGTTCATTTGAACTCTGTGCCTACTGTAGTGATAGTTGACATGAACTAAAACCATTCTGTATGTTCCCTTGCTTACTTCCTCGAGGATGAAAAAGTGAAAATGATAAAACAACAGTGGCTTAACATAACCAGTCTTAAGGATGCGTATATTAACAGGATACTAGTAAACTCTTTCTGATAATTAACACACATTCAGCAAACGAATTGCCTGCAGGCTTCTATCTTGAGCTCTTCAGGCAATGTTTATTTAATGACTTTTCTGATGTTTCACCAGCACAAGTGGCTGGGAAAGCCACTCATGCTAGCGAAACAACAGTAAAATCATTAAACAAATGTTGGCTGAAAATCCAAGAATGAACCAAACGAGCAACCTGTTAACAAATGGCCGCCAAATCCTGAACAATTTTAGGCATTCAGCAGAAGTTCCTGATTTGAAGTCTGTATTTACATACAATATGGAATAAATATTTCTTTCCAAAAACTAAGAGGGTATAGCTGAGCGTAAAATACAATTAAATTCAGAAAAAAGTAAATGCTTACTTTGTTGCAGCAGACATAAGGACATACACGGTCAAAAAATCACCAGCTATGAAAACCAGAAGAGAGTGTTCACAGCAACCAGATTAAGAAATGAATTCGGAACATCACTCAGGGTCCTACGTCTAGCACAGAACAGCAGGGCTCAGGTAAAGGGTAATCCAACATACAGAAGAAACAGTTTTAAAAGATCATCTAATCAAAATTCAGAAAATTTTGTCTGCATAAAAGAATATATCTAGTTCACCATGGAAAAAGTGGATAATTAAACACTTCAAAAAGTCCTGGTTTTCATCAGTGGACCTGAATTGAACAATTTGCAATCACAGTTGAATGAGGAAAAGATATGATTTCCATGGCACATTGTAATGATGTGGAATGATTCCAATTACAGGATATTAATGAAATCCATTTTTATGAATGGGCCTTCACTGCCCATTTAAAAATTCAACATTAGAGAAAAATATTGAACTCCAATAGTAGCAAGTTTGGTATGTTACTCTTTTATACTACGAATGTATATGGTTTCTAAACAAAAATGTATCTATGGAAGGGAAAAAAAAGTTATCAAAAATATTTTCACAAATATGTATTGAAGGCTAACATCATATAATATGAGATGTATGGATGATGGAGCAAATACCAGAGGACTGGAAATGCACTCTAATTCACCCGCTACATGAAAAGGGCGACAAGACAGACATCAACAATTACAGAGGAATTTCCCTGCTCCTAGTCGCTTACAAAGTCCTTTCCAAAGCACTTTTAAACAGGATAGAATCCCCAGCAGATCCACTAATTGGTGAATATCAGGCCGGATTCAGAAAAGTACGATCATGTGTGAAACAGATCTGGTGCTTAAAGATGATATTACAAATGAGGAAATGTAGAAACAAAGTAATTACATTCCTCGACTTCAGGAAAGCTTACGATTCAGTGGACTGTGAAACCCTGTTTAAAATCATGGAAGAATTTGGGATTGACCGAAAGACACGAAAAATCACAGAACAGGCACTTACAGCAACAACATCCAAAGTGAAATTCATGGGCAAAATATCAGAACCCTTCGAAACCAAAACTGGAGTCCGACAGGGAGATGGACTATCCCCAATGCTTTTCAATATTGCTCTAGAAAAAATCATCAGGGAACGTGAATCTCATATAAAGGATATCCAAATCGGTATCAAGAAAGAGAACCGAATTAAAGTCAAGTGCCTTGCTTTCGCTGACAATATTGCAATTATCACCAATAACAGAACAGAAGTGATTCACGCAGTGGAAAAACTACATTAAATTTCACAAAAAACAGGACTACAGATTCTTATGAAAAAGCCAAATATATGGAAAGACAGCCAGAAAATAAATCCCCTTTGATCACAAGTCTGCCATTTTAAATACCTCAGAGAAACCATACAGTCCTCAGGATTAAACCGAATCACCAATGAACAAAGAATCACCAAGCTACAGAAGGCCTACAAGCTAACATGGATGCATTACAACAAGAAGTGCATTTCGAAAGATGCCTTAATTTTGCACTATAGAACAGTGATTCTTCCAGAAGCAATCTATGCAGCTGAAACAGTGGTGATTGATGGTCATTCAAAAATTACGGAAATGGAAAAGCAAGAAACAAAAATTCTCAGGAAGATTTACGGGGCAATCAACAAAAACGGCATTTGGATGAAGAGATCACAAAACGAGCTCTATATAAAGACCAACACAGTAACAGATGGAATCAGAAAACGCCGAACCAAGTTTTATACACATATCTACAGGATGAAAGACTCCAGAACAGCAAGGAAAATTTTCAATATTATAACAAAGAGTAAATGCAGCACAGAATGGCTGAAAGAAGTCCAGAGCGATCTGCATCAGATCAACATAAAAAATTTCGAAGACCGTGCTGAGCGCCAGAATAAAATCACAAGTGTGAAGTTTGCTCAAAGAACATCGTGCCTGTCTGGTACAAAATGGGCAGAAGAACAGAATAAGTAGCACTCTGAGAGGATGAAGAGTTTTTGGGAAGCAAAGAAGAAAAAAGTTCACAGATGAAATTATGAATTCAAGTTCAATCACTCTCCTAAAGGGGAACAATAGTAATAATAATAATAATAATAAAGGGCAATCCAACATACAGAATAATCCAATAGCTACTTTTTATTCTACTGTTCTCATAGCACAATCAGTTTCAAAGACTACAATTTCATTTTGCAAACTATTGTATGTTTAGCACAGCCAAAAGGATATATCAAACACTCCTAGCCATGTTGTCTTCTTTGTTTTTTGGCTTCTTTTTTCCACAGTTGCAGATACACAAGTTGCATAGGTGAAATGAAGAGATGACAGTGGTTCTTCACGACAGATATGCGAACATATTTAGTGCAGTGATAGTGCTGTGTGCTACAATCTAACATGTACATGTGGACGATCAGGAAGAGTGAAGGAAAAAAAAAAACATGACTAACGATAACAATTAATGATGTTTATAGTAGTAAGTAACACATCTGGTCTGTTTGTGATCTTAGTAAACAGAACCATGAGAGAAAAAAGTTTATTGTTGCAGTGATCACTGAAGATGCTTTAAAATTAAGCAAAACACATTTGGTCTTAATAAGACTTTCATTACAGTTGCAAAACACAGTATTTTACCTATATAGCTCCTTCTGTCAATCAACTGGCTGACTTACAACATGGAACCGAAAACTTTAGTGAAAACCTAACTTCGTTAGTACATAAGTTCCCCACTCATAGTCTAATCACTGGAGGATACTTAATCATGTAGCAATCAATTTGGAAAATTATAGTTTTGTAAGTGGCGTATGTGACAAGATGTCCTGTGAAACATTATTAAATGTGTTCTCAGAGAACTACCTAGAACAGATTGTTTGGAAGTCCGCTCATGATAGAAATATATTAGATCACCTAGCAACATATACACCCGATCAATTTGAGGATGTTGATATACACACTGGTATCAGTCAGTATTCGTGAGGAAGTTGTAGCAACAATGATTACCAAAGTACAAAGAGCAACTGAAACAAGAAGAGTAATTTATATTTTCAGCAAGTTAGATGAATAGGCTGCAGTGTCATACCTCAATAAGAAACTTGAAGTATTTAGCTTTGGAGAAGAGGTTGTAGAAGAAATGTGGCTCAGGTTTAAAAGGAACGTTGACCATGTACTTGATAGGTATCTATGGAGTAGAACAGTTCTTGATGAGAGAGGTTGAGAAATAGCTGAAATTTCTGATATTTAACAAGACTCCAGGGCCCAATGGAATTCCTATAGGATTCTAAACTGATTTTGTGGCAGAGTTAGTTCCTCTTTT
Organism: Schistocerca americana; assembly: GCF_021461395.2. Lineage (NCBI taxonomy): Eukaryota > Metazoa > Arthropoda > Insecta > Orthoptera > Acrididae > Schistocerca > Schistocerca americana. Next base: position 371,887,231 of record NC_060122.1, on the reverse strand, counting down.
AACTACAAGGGCAAGTCAATCATTACCCGCAAAGCAGTTATAAAATTTTATTGTAATCAAATAGGAAACTTACAAGAACATCATTTTTTGACATAGTCTCCTTGCGTTTCAACGCCTTTCAAAATTTCAAATTGCTCTGAGCACTATGGGACTCAACTGCTGTGGTCATTAGTCCCCTAGAACTTAGAACTACTTAAACCTAACTAACCTAAGGACATCACACACACCCATGCCCGAGGCAGGATTCGAACCTGCGACCGTAGCAGCAGCGCGGCTCCGGACTGGAGCGCCTAGAACCGCACGGCCACAGCGGCCGGCTTCAACGCCTTTGGTCCATTGTTGTATAGGCTTCCTGATGCCCTCATGAAAAAAGGTTCTCAGTTGAGCTGCAAGCCAGGAATGCACTGCTTCTTTCACTGCTTCGTCCGATCCAAATTTACGGCCCCTTAATGCCTGTTTGAGTGGGCCAAACAAGTGATAGTCAGAAAGGCAAGATCAGGTCTATATGGAGGATGATCCAGTACTTGAAATTTGAGTTTCTGGAGCATTTCAGTAGTGTGGGCAGCAGTATGCAGAAGGGCATTGTCGTGCAACAACACAACACCATCTGACAACAATCCTCAGCATTTGCTTCAAATTGCAGGCTTTAGCCTGGCAGTAACCATCTCACTGTAACGTACACTTTTTATTGTTGTGCCCCTTTCCACATAATGTTCCAACACTGGACCTTGTGCATCAGTTTTCCTGCAGATGGTTGGGTCTTGCACTTTTTATTGCACGGCAAATTTGGATGTTTCCATTCCATACTCTGCCATTTACTCTCCGGCTCATAATTATGGATCCATGTTTTGTCACCAGTAATGATCCTGTCTAAGAAGTTGTCCCCTTTGTTACCATAGCAATCCAAATGTTTTTTGCAGATGTCGAAGTGCATTTGTTTATGTAACTGTGTGAGTTGTTTTGGGACCCATCTTGCACAAACTTTATGAAACCCAAGTCTCTTGTGTATGATTTCGTAGGCAGAACCATGACTAATTTGCAGACGATGTGCCATTTCATCAATAGTTAATAGTCTGTCCAAGAGAATCATTTCACGTGAACGCTCAATAGTTTCTTCACTTGGGGCGGTAAACGGTCGTCCAGCTCCTTCATCATGCATGACACTTGTGCGACCATTTTGGAATTTTTCCATCCATTCATGGGCACTCCATTGTGGCAAAACACTGTTCTGTACCAAAAGTCTTCGATGAATTTCGGCCCAATACGCCTTCTCACTACAAAAAAACAGATCATTGAACATTGCTCTTCTCTGGTACAAATAGACAGTGAAGCAGATACGATTAAGAGCACAGCGGCGATAACAAAACTAACCTAGCAGCTTGAAATTTCAAAGATATACCAACAAATAAACAAAGCATGTGTCATCAACGTAAAACAACAGTACTATCAAAATAAACAAAAATATAATTAAATTGTGGATAGTAATTGACTTACCCTTGTATAATTTACCGTAGGAACAGTAAACAAAATACTGTGCCCAGTAGTTAGAAGAAAGCACAGGTCACACCCATCTACAAGAAAGGTAGCATAAGTGACCCACAAGACTACTGTTCTGTATTCTTGACATCCATCTGTTGCAGAATCTTAGAACATCTGAGCTCAAACAGAATCACCTCCTCCATGGCAATCAGCATGGTTTCCAAAAACTTCAATCTTTCGAAACGTAACTCGCAATTTTCCTCATGTGACATTTTCTAAGCCAGGTAGTCACAATAATTCTCAATTTCTGAAAAGCATTTAACTCAGTTCTGCACCTACACTTATTATCAAAGTACAACTGCATGGGGTATTTAGCAAAATTTGTGATTGGATTGAAGATTTCTTGGCAGGGCCGACACATTATTTATCTTGGATGGAATTCACCAACAGAAGTAGAAGTAACTTAGGATGTACCCCACAGAATTGTGTCAGGGCCACTGTCGTTCATATTGCATATTAAAGACCTTGCAGACAATGTTAATATTAGCCTGAGACTTTCTGCAGATGATCCAGTAATTTATAACGAAGCACTGTCTGTAAAAAGCTGCGTAAATATTAAGTCCGATTTTGATAAGATTTCAAAGTGATGCAAAGATTGGCAATTTGCATTAAATGTTCAGAATTGTAAAACTGTGCACTTCACAAAACTAAAAAACATAGTATCCTATGACTACAGAGTCAATGTGCTACAACTGGAATTGGAAAACTCATACAAATGCTTGGCAGAACACTTTGTTAGAATATGAATGGTCTTGGTCGTAGGTAATGCATCTACATCTACATCCACATCCACATGATTACTCTGCTATTCACAACAACCCTATGCTGCTGGCATAGGGCTCAAAGAATCACCTTCAAGCTATCTCTCTACTGTTCCACTCTCATACGGCAGGCAAGAAAAATGAGCACTTAAATTTTTCTGTGTGAGCCCTGAATGCTCTTATTTTATCATGATGATCATTTCTCCCTATGTATGTGGGTGCCAACAGAATGTTTTTGCAATCGTGAGAGGAAACTGGTGATTGAAATTTCATAAGAAGATCCTGTTGCAACAAAAAATGCCTTTGTTTTAATTATTACCACTCTAATTCCTGTATCACATCTGTGGCACTATCTTCCCTATTTTGCAATAATACAAAATGAGCTGCCCTTCTTTGAACTTTTTCGATGTCATCTGTCAATCCCAACAGATGCGGATCCCACACTGCACAGCAATACTCCAGAATAGGGCGGACAAGCGTGGTGTAATCAGTCTCTTTAATAGACTTTTTGCACCTCCTAAGTGTTCTGCCAATGATTCACAGTCTTTGGTTCGCTCTACCCACAACATTATCTATGTGATCATTCCAGTTTAGGTTATTTCTAACTGTAATCCCCAAGTGTTTAGCTGAATTTGCAGCCTCCAGATTTGTGTGACTTATCGCATAATCGAAATTTGGCAGATTTCTTTTAGTACTCATGTGAATAATTTCACACTTTTATTTATTCAGGGTCAACTGCCACTTTTCACACCATACAGCTATCTTATCGAAATAATTTTGCAATTCGTTTTGGTCATCTGATGACTTTAAAAGATGGTAAATGACAGCATCATCTGCAAACAATCTAAGAGGGTTACTCGTATTGTCTTCTATGTCAACCAAGAATAGCTGCCATGCACTTCACAGTGGGGTATGAATGTCGACGTAGATGAACCAAAAATAAGCTTCGGAGACACCTCTGTCAGAAACCAGTACACCTCTTGACTATGGTAAACATAAATGGCTTGCACTTACAAATGAAATATTTTGAAACGCCATGCCCTAGCAAAAGAGTGAACAGATAAATTTCTCTACATTCCAGGTTTCTCAACTATAGGTCTCAGCATCCTATCTTCATCAAAATGGAGAAACTCAGAAAACATATTCAGTTTGTTTTTAAAGATAACTTTGCAATCTTGCCAAAATTTTAAATCATTTGGCATTTGTCAGAAAAATTTTGTAGCAATAGAATCCATTTGTTTTTTAACCATTTTAACTTTGAAGAGTAAATGAAGGTCTGCTTGATCCAATATTGCAATAAAATTAATATTTTGAGGTGAGAAGACCGGATAACAGTCAGTGACAGTGAAATAAATAATCATCTTTGGAGTTGGAAGATCGTGTTGACATTTCTTCCATGTTCGCAAATTAAATTAAGTTATGGTTGTTTCACCACCACACCAGACCAGGCACATGGCATTAGGTGTGTTGTTGTGCCGTGGCCACTGCCAGTCACCCAGTCACACGGAGTGAGATGTGTGGTTTTATTGTGACCACCAGCAGCCACACTGTAGTCAAATTATAAACTCCACCTTTTGCGAAACACAATGTATTTCTTTTTCTGTTCACCCAAACATGTTTTGACTCCTGTCTATTATCTTCTGTGGGTGTTAATTTATTTCTGTGGAATATCATATGAAGTACATTTTAGTTTTGCAATTCCAGGCCTAAAACTATACCATAGCAGACCACAGTTGGTAAAGTTTTCATGAATTATGATAGTTATAGCTGATTACTACAATACCTTGATGTTATAGAAATGAAGAAGATGGCACAAAGCCCAATGAAAGACATCAAATTGAGAAAGTCACTGTAAAGGAAAGCAGGAAACCTGGAGAATCATAATGAGAACTATTTCAGAGTGTAATAAGATCTCTGATATCATAAATGATGAGCTGATCAGCCAGAAGAAAGCAGGCAAAATTACCAAACCAACCTTGCTAAATGGGTCACTGCTAATGCTAAAGCAGGAAACAGTTTATTCTGTTGCTTAACACCACACCTTTACTTTGTGACAGTCAGAAAATTCCGAAGAATGAAAGAAAGCAATATAGGAAGAAATAAATGCTCTGAAGAAAAATTATAAAAAAATGAGAACTAGTTTATAAAACTGAAACAAAAGAATGATCGAAAATCAGTGGTTTTTTCCTACAAAATTAACTGTTAACAATGCAGTTCGATATAAGGCTCGACTGGCATCAGAAAGATATATAGTTAACATTTTGGAACACATTTAGGTTAACACGTTTAGCCCTGTAGCAAGATTTTAGATGATCAGAATCCTTTTGAGCGTTGCAGTTCAAAATGTTTTGTGTATAATACAATTGGATGATTTCTCAATAGTATTTTGAAGGAGGAAATGTATGTGGATCAACCAGAGGGCTTTGATGATGGTATGTGCTCATATGAGTGTCTCGTTAAATTTCTTACTGTATGTAATTTACGGGAGAGCTGTTCAGATCCATGTACATTCTATGGAGAAAACTTGCTACTGCTGTTTCACACGATGATGGACTGGCTATGATCTCCATTGATGCAATAATTATGTTTATTCAACAGTTGGTTATGAATGATGAAGGAACTTGTTCGTATACTGTCTAATTCATCATATACATAAAACATTGTAGGAGAAAGTGAAAATATCAATGTTTATTCTATGTTGTTACATATCAACATTACTAATCTTTGAAGATTATCCGTTATCATTACAGAAACTCCTTAATTTCACTTCTGTCTGGTATTGGTTGTACTTTCATGTTTTACATGTATTTTTCAACGATTCTCGTACTTCTGCGATGTTTTAAACAAATGTTTCATTTTAAAACAGCATCTGACATTTTATCAACAAAAACAAATACCAATGCTAAGCTATTCTGCAGTCAGCTTGTAGAAGATTAGAAAGAGCCAATACCCAACAACACAACCTAACTACAAAATCAGATTCTTTTATAAAATTATATTCCAACCAATTACTTCCCTGTCAATGCCTATTTCCTAATACCAGCAATCCAATTATTAATCAAAATGACTGATGCATAATTTATTACATTTTTTTTAAATCACAGACAGAGAGAAAGAGACAGAGAAGAGAGAGAGAGAGAGAGAGAGAGAGAGAGAGAGAGAGAGAGAGAGAGTGTGTGTGTGTGTGTGTGTGTGTGTGTGTGTGTGTGTGCGTGCATGCACAAGAGAAGAGAGGAGGGGAGGGAGTGAGGGAGGGAGGGACGGAAGGAGTGGGGAGGGAAGGAGGGGTGGGAGGGGTGGGAGGGGGAGGGGGGAGGGGGGAGGGAAGGAGGGGGGAGGGAAGGAGGGGGATGGAAGGAGGGGGATGGAAGGAGGGGGGAGGGAAGGAGAAGAGGGGGGAGGGAAGGAGAAAGGGGGGAGGGAAGGAGAAGAGGGGGAGGGGAGGGAGGGAAGGAGAGGAGGGGGAGGGGAGGGAGGGAAGGAGAGGGAGGGGAGGAGGGGGGAGGGAGGGGAGGAGGGGATGGAGAGGGTTGGGAGGGTGGGAAGGAGGGGAGGGGGAGGGAAAGACAGGGAGGGAAGGAGGGGAGGGAGTGGGAAGGAGGGAAATGGGGAAGGAGGGGAGGGAGAGAGGTGGGAGGAGGGGGGAGGTGGGTGGGTGGGAGGAGGTGGAGGAGGGGAGGGTGGGGGAGGGTGAGGAGGGGAAGGAGAAGGGATGGATGGGAAGGAGGGGAAGGGAGGGAATGAGGGGAAGGGTGGGAGGGAATGGAAGGAGGGGAATGAGGGGAGGGAGGGGGAGCTGAGGGAGGGGAGGGATGGGAAGTAGGGGAGGGAGAGTGAGGATCTGAGGGAGGGGAAGGAGGGGGAGGGGAAGGAGGGGATGGAGTGGAAGGTGGGGAGGGAGGTGAGGGAGGGGAAGGGGGAGTGAGGGGAAGGAGGGGGAGGGGCGGGGAAGGAGGGGAGGGAGTGGAAGGAGGGGGAGGGGAAGAAGTGGGATGGAGGGTAAGGTGGGGAGGGAGGGGAAGGTGAGGAGTGAGGTGAGGGAGGGGAAGGAGGGGAGGGAGAGGAGGGAGGGGGAAGAGGGGAGTGTCAGAAGGAGGAGGAGGGGGGAGGGAAGGAAGAAGGAGAGGGAAGGAAGGAGGAGAGGGAAGGAAGGAGGAGAGGGAAGGAAGGAGGAGAGGGAAGGAAGGAGGAGAGGGAAGGAAGGAGGAGAGGGAAGGAAGGAGGAGAGGGAAGGAAGGAGGAGAGGGAAGGAAGGAGGAGAGGGAAGGAAGGAGGAGAGGGAAGGAAGGAGGAGAGGGAAGGAAGGAGGAGAGGGAAGGAAGGAGGAGAGGGAAGGAAGGAGGAGAGGGAAGGAAGGAGGAGAGGGAAGGAAGGAGGAGAGGGAAGGAAGGAGGAGAGGGAAGGAAGGAGGAGAGGGAAGGAAGGAGGAGAGGGAAGGAAGGAGGAGAGGGAAGGAAGGAGGAGAGGGAAGGAAGGAGGAGAGGGAAGGAAGGAGGAGAGGGAAGGAAGGAGGAGAGGGAAGGAAGGAGGAGAGGGAAGGAAGGAGGAGAGGGAAGGAAGGAGGAGAGGGAAGGAAGGAGGAGAGGGAAGGAAGGAGGAGAGGGAAGGAAGGAGGAGAGGGAAGGAAGAAGGAGAGGGAAGGAAGAAGGAGAGGGAAGGAAGAAGGAGAGGGAAGGAAGAAGGAGAGGGAAGGAAGAAGGAGAGGGATGGCATGGAGAGGGTGGAATGGCAGAGGGACAGAGGAAGAGAGAGGGAGGAATGAGGTCAAGGGCAGAGGAGGGCAGCCAGGAGGCAGAGGGAGGCCACATGGTGGTGGAGGAGGAGGAGGAGGAGGAGGAGGAGGACGAGGAGGAGATTAGTGTTTAACGTCCCATCGACAACGAGGTCATTAGAGACAGAGCGCAAGCTCGGGTGAGGGAAGGATGGGGAAGGAAATCGGCCGTGCCCTTTCAAAGGAACCATCCCGGCATTTGCCTGAAGCGATTTAGGGAAATCACGGAAAACCTACATCACGATGGCCGGAGACGGGATTGAACCATCGTCCTCCCGAATGCGAGTCCAGTGCCACATGGTGGAGGGAGGCCACAGAGAGTGCAGGGGAAAAGTGCGGTCAAGTAGGAGGAGGCGGAAAGAGGATGAGAGGGAAGGAAAGGAGGTGGAGGAGGAGGGAAAGGAGGGTGAGGGGAAGTATGGGGAGGGGGGAAAAGGAGGAAGTGGGGGAAAAGGGGGCAACGAGGGCAGCTGGTGAAGCGGATGGGTGGAAAGGATTGTGTGGTATCATAGCAACATTGCCACGGCATAGGTTCATAAGTTGGCACCACGAGTCACCAACGACAGTGCACTCTAGCTGGAGCAGGAGAGCTCTATGAGCTCCGCTCCAGTTTCACACCACTTGATGAAGAGCAGCTTCGCTTCACTTACGACGGGTCTAAGGCTTCGCACCTCAGTGCAAAGTTATGTATTACTCTTCTTGCACCAGTAAACCACTTTTACTTTCTTGCAGTACTGACGTGTATTACCTTTTCCTGCTCCTGCTCCTACGCACGCACCGCCTTCTAGGCGGGATACAGAAGATAGGGAGGACCTGGGGGTGGGAGTTGGGAAGGGAAAGGGAAGGGGTTTGAGGCAGGAGAGGGGAACGGATGGAGATGGAGGAGAGAGTGGGAGGGAGGCCAAAAATAAGGGCGGGGCGGGGGGGGGGGGGAAGGGGGATATTGCCATTGAAATTTAATATTAAATGAATTGTAGCCAGTGTATTTGCAACGAATTTTGTGGGAAAATATCACAGCAGTTTATATATGACAATCTGTTAATTACTGCAATGGACATGTGTATTTTTGAACTTAGTGACTGGTGGATGGATGTATAATAGACACATGTATAAGTGACAATACTGCAATTGATAATAATTATGTATTTGATACCAAGGAATTTTCCTTTAAACAGATGTAATGTTTAACCATGACTAAGACACCCATCTTGCGCACACCTTCCGGTAGTTCAATGTTTCCATTGAGCGGTGCTTCGGGAAACCTAAGGAACCAATATGCAAAGATCATCCAGGGTTATCCGCCGATCTTCACGCATGCTTTGCTCAACCATCAACACTGTCTCCTCAGAAATTGATGGTCTCCCACTCCTTTGTTTGTCATGAATTTCGGTCTGACCAGCTGCAAACTTTCTACACCTCTTAAAAACATTTCTGACATCCATGCAAGACTCACCATACACTTCCGTCAATTGGTGATGGATATTAATTGCCGCAGTGCCCTTTGCGTTCAAAAACCCAATAACTGTGCACAATTCGCACTTTGCGATAACATCCAACAGGAGCTCCATTCTCAACGGCTGCCAAGTCAAGACTGAGTGCCTCAGCGCGGCATGCGCATGTTTACACACAGCGCATGAAGCACTCTTCATAGAAGTGTGACCAAGTGCCATACAAACAGAGCTCTGTATTTATAAAAAGAATAGGGAACCTTACTTTTGGGATTACCCTCGTAGCTAATGCAGATGTTTCAGTTCCAGCCACAACTGGCCGATGTTGTGCACCCGACGGAACAAGCACCACCTACTACAGCTGCTATACCATCTTTTCAACAGTTTTTTGAACAAGAAGAGGGCTGGCCTGAGTGGTTGTCCCAGTTTGAGGCGCACCTCGTTGCTCACAACGCACCAAGTACTGTGAAACGCCATTATTTCTTATCTCTGGTAGGAAATGCAGTGTTTCGCCTCATAAACAAATTATATCCTAACGCCACTCCAAGTGAACTGTCTTACGAACAACTGGTAGACTCGCTAACAAAGTATTATGACCAACAAGCAAATGTGGTAACAGGTATCAATTCTTTCATTGCAAAAAACGGTCAGACGAAACTTATCATGAGAGGGTAACAGATTTACAGGGTATGAAAAGAAAAATGCAAATTCATATGTGTTTGCAGTGCTTTATATTCAGATGTTATGTTGTGTGACGCGATTGTGTACAATGTACCTGATGTCAAACTCTCAACGAATTTTGAAACAGCCCGATACATCATTTCAGCAGGTAGTGCAAATACTAGATCAGTATGATTCCAGTGAAATGTTAGCTCATACATTTGAGCAGCCAGCTATTTGTCACGTTGAGTCCCTTGCTTCCAGTTAGCCCATTCGGCGGCAGCAACTCGCCACGCCGAGTAAACAACCTTCCACATCATGTCAGCAGTTTGCTAAACAAGCGACTACACAGGTGAACAGAATTAAGTCTTGCACTGGGTGTTAATCACGGCACAAATGCCAAGACTGGCCCTCCTGACAAGCTCAGTGTTACGCTTGTGGTAGGAAAGGACATGTACAATCCATATGTTTGCAACAGAACAAACACAAGAATTCGGCCTGCTCACAAAAATCTCGTCACAAGGCCCATATCAGAAATGCAGTATATTCAAAGTCTGCAACAGGCATTTGCAAAACTGGCACGCAAGAAATTTCTTCAGTGATATGCCAGTCAAACAAACTTTTTGTTCATTTACTTCTTTGTGGGAAACGTGGGAAATTTCAGTTGCACACGGGTGCCACTGTCACTTTGCTAAATCGTCACACATCTGAACTGTTAGGCTCCCCACATCTGTCTAAAACTAGCACACAACTGATGGCTTATAAGGATTAAACAAGAACTGGAAAGGCTTGTGATCCATTACTAAGTAGAATTTTCTGCCATACAAATATTGGTGGAATTTGGTGACACCATACACAAAAGCCATTCCCGTTCTGTGTTGTCAGGGTTTGCATTCCATGCAAAAGACAGTGTAGCTAGCTCTTTTTTGTAGGTTTAGTTAAAGCTAACAATTTGTTGCATATATTATGCTGAAAGACAATGCTCAGCCGAAATTTTGTAAGGCCAGACCTGTTTCCATTATATTACGAGTCAAAGTCGCCACTGAACTTAAAGAATTGCAAGATAGCAGAGTTATTGCGCCCATGTCAGCTAGTAAATGGGCAAGTCCACTGGCTTTGCTCCCAAAACCTTCAGGTTGCAATCGCCTCTCTGTCGACTTAAAGTCTGTAGTCAACCCTCAAACTGTCATTGATACTTATCCATTGCCATGCCCAGATGATCTCATGGACAGTTTAGGCACTGGACGCAAAAAATTGATTTGCGTGATGCATATCTTCAAATACCGCTTGATGAAGAATCTTAAAGTGTGTATCTAGTAAATACTCATTTGGACTCGTTTCACAATTTGCATTTGCCTTTTGGCAGTGTTTCCGCACCCTCCATTTTCCAACAGTACTTGGAACAGCTGACTACTCGAGTACCAAACTATTCAAATTATTTGGATGATATTGTCATAGCAGGTTGTACATCTGAGGAACATATTGAAAATTTATGTGCTTTGCTTCGTGTGTTATTTGAGGCAGAACTAAAGTGTAGACTGGACAAGTGTGATTTTTTAATCCCGAGTTGCAATATCTTGGTCATATCACAAACACTCAAGGTGTACATCCTTTTCAGTTGCATTTGTTAACTATACGAGACTTGCCAGTTCCTCGTAATATCACAGAATTGCAGTCAGCCTTAGGGAAAATGAACTATTACATTTGTTTTATACCGAATTTTGCACAAATCGCAGCTCCATTGCATCGCAAGACTGTCCCCCTTGTTTGGACAGATGAGAGCCAAGTAGCTTTTCAAAAACTTAAAGATGCATTGCTCAGTGTTCGATGCTTAACTCACTTTGATCCTGACAAACCAGCTGTATTGCAAGTTGACACTTCCTCTTACAGAATCGGTGCAGTGCTTTTGCACAGAATTGGTGATAAAGACAGTCCCATTGCTTTCGCATCAAAAGTGTTGACCAAAGCTCAGTATAACTATGCACAAATTGAGAAAGAGGCACTGGCTTTTGTGTATGGTGTCACCAAATTCCACCAATATTTGTATGGCAGAAAATTCTACTTAGTAATGGATCACAAGCCTTTCCAGTTCTTGTTTAATCCGATGAAACCGGTTCCTACACAAACTGCCCAGAAATTGCAAAGATGGGCTTTGTTGTCTCAATACCAGTATGAGATTCTGTATTGTCCGACAACTCAACATGGTAATGCGGATGTGCTTTCAGCCTTTCGATTGGCCCTGATACAGAGTTTGACACTTCTACTGCATCTTGTTGTCACACCAAGCTCACGATTCTGAATTGTTTCAGTCTTTCCTGCTGAACTATAAGAAAATTGCACTGGCCATGGAAGCTGATCCAGATCTGAACGTATTGCTGACATACATTTGCACATCTTGGCCTCGTTCTTTGTATAGCATACAGAACCCTGTAGTGTGCTGATACTTAATCCGTCTGCATAGCCTTGCTGTACGGAAAGGTGTGATTCTTGCTCAAAATGACAGTGCAAAATGACTTGTGTTGATCCCTAAAGCTTTGCATAAAGAAGTGTTGCAACTATTTTACCAAGGACACTGGGGGATTGTTCGTATGAGGCAGTCAGCATGTTAAAACTGTTCTTGGCAGGTTATGGGCGCCCAAATAGAACAGATGACATCACAGTGTTACACAAGTGCGATAAATCAGTCCACTCAGCGACAAAAATTCTCTGCTTGGCCTAAGTCGCAATCACCATGGCAATGTGTGCACATAGATTTTGGGGGACCTTTTTGGAACACTCGCTGTTTGATTGTGGTTGACTCATACAGCAAGTTTCCTTTTGCTGTGCCAATGAACTCAACAACGTCACATAGCACAGTCCAGGTGTTGTCATCTATTTTTTTGCCTAGAAGCTTTACCTGACAATAGTATCAGACAATGGACCTCAGTTCACATCAAATGAATTATAAACATTCTGTGAACGCAATGGTATACAGCACCTAACCAGTGCACTGTTTCATCCACAGTTAAATGGCGAAGTGGGACGTTTTGTCAGAACATTCAAGCAGCAAATGGCCAAACTTCACTCTGCACACACCACGGATCAAGCATTGCAACTGTTTCTCACCTCGTATTGTTCGCACCCACAAGTTGGGCCATCACCGGTGGAATTGCTTCACGGCCGCCGCCATCGGACACTGCTCCACCTGCTCCACTCTCCTCAGCATCCAGCACAGAAGGAAGGCTACAAGTATCATTTGCACCGCACAACATTGTCTTTTACAGGGTTTTTAGTGGCAGCAGACAGTGGGTGCAAGGCAAGATAGTCCGTCGACTTGGCGCTTGCATTTATAATGCGAGTGCCTCTGCCAACAGCACAACAACACCTGCAGCATCCTTCCTGGGCTCGTGACCATATCAATTGAATCATACATGACTGGAAAACCATGGCCTGGTCAGATGAGTCCTGATTTCAGTTGGTAAGAGCTGAGGACAGGGTCTGACTGTGACACAGGCACTATAAAGCCATGGACCCAAGTTGTCAACAAAGTACTGTGCAAGATGTTGGTGTCTCCATAATGGAGTGAGCTGTTTTTACATGGAATGGAGTGGGTCCTCTGGTCCAACTGAACCAATCACTGACTGGAAATGGTTATGTTCAGCAACTTGAAGACCATTTGCAGCCATTCATGTTCCCAAACGATGATGGAATTTTTATGGATGACAGTGCACCATGTCAGACAATTCTGGAAAATTTGAGTGAATGATTCAGCCACCCATACCGCACGACGTGAAACCCATGGAACATTTGTGGGACATTAAAAAAAAAAAGTCAAATGATGCACAAAATACTACACTGGCAACAATTATGGACCAGAGGCAGCATGGCTCAATATTTCAGCAGACGACATGCATGGCAACGAGCGGTCATTCCCACATGTGGCCATCTTCACATCGATTTCATCCTGTTCTGTATTCTGTTGTCTTTTGCTCAGTTTTTGCCTTTTTTTTGGTTGCTCAGCTTTTTTTTACCCCAGTGTTCCTTTTGCTTGTGCCCTTTCTGTTCCAAGTTCTGACGCTGCTGCTTTTGTGCAGATGCTTTCAAAGTATTATGAGGACAGGTTATAAATGGTGGCTTCCCGTCACAAATTCTCTATGTTGCATAAGCAACATGGGCAGACATGCCGTCAGCTGGCGAGTGAAGTGCATGGCCTTAATAGACAGCATAGATTCAAATGTGACTAGCATGTGACATCACAAGTTGTGACACCATCAGGCACAATATAGCTGACACTTGAATTTGGGAACAGGTTTCTAAATACCTTGACCCTTCCTTGGAACACGTTCTGCAGATCCTAGACTATCAAGAATCCTGTGAAAGTGCAACAGACAGTTTTCAGGTAGCACCTGTTTGTTCTGCAAATAGCCATGACAAACAGGCCTCACAGCAGACTCACAAACAGCAGCCTGGCCGGCCACAGCCACAGTGCTTGCGTAAACACGTCACATCGAGCACAGGGTGTGCAGTCACATCTTCACTATAATATGGCACTCGTACACCGATCTTGCCCCTCATGTGAAGTGATGCTTTTTTTGCAACAAATGAGGATATGTAAAGTCTGTGTGCTAGAAGCAGCATAACATAGCCCCTTCTACCACTCCTTGATGCAAGTCTAAGTCACAAACAGTGTGTGGTATGTTTTCAAAGCCCCACAGAGTCTTAATGAAAAGCAACAGTGTAACAGCCATACAGAAAAGGCTCCCAACTCATCTGCAGTGTTACATGAGGACATCAAACTTTTTGTGTCTCTAACTACTGCTGGACAAGCAGTCCATTTGCAACCTGGCACTGGAGTTTTAGTGATTTTGTCCAACCATAACACTTACAAATTGCTTGACAGCATGTGCATACTGCACCACATGCTGATGGGGTATAATGGCCAAGACATTCCTGTCTCAGACACTTGTAGCCTTCCCGCAAATTTCTGAAACCTGCTAATATTTTTGGTCTAGACTCTTTGTTCTTTTGGTCCTTAGGGCAGTGCTGCTAAGTTACATGCAGAATTTTAGGATTTCTTTTCTGACGGTTTAGGCAAAGCAAAAATTTTTTTTGCCCAAGTCCCAGTGAAGGACAACGCATGGCAATGTTTTGTTAGAGCTCATTCTGTTCCTTACGCTCTTCAAAACCATGTGGCTTACAAAACCACCACTTTGCAAGAGTGTGGGGTTGTAGTACCCATTACTGCCAGTCAATTGGTGTCCCCTCTTGTTATTCTGAAGAAGCCATCCGGTACACTCCAATTGTATGCTGATTTTAAGAAAACAGTGAATCCTCCAACAGTGACTGACATCTATCCCTTGCCACGCCTGGAAGAAGTGATGGAGAAATATGGTGCCGGTCATTACTTTTCCAAAACTGATTTGCCTGATGCTTACTTGCAATTCTCTGCATGTGCCATCACAACAAGTCTTTGTCATTAACACTCATCTGGGTCTCTTCAGATGTCCGAGATTGCCATTTGGCAGTACTTCTGCACCCGCTACTTTCATTGCTTTCTGGAGGAGCTAACTGCAAAAGTTCCTTTGTGATCAAAGTATTTAGATGACACTGTAGTCTCAGGTAGCACTCTTTAAGAACACATTAGTAATCTTCAGACTGTGTTTCAAATGTTGTCTGCAGCTGGTATCAAATGTAACAGAGACAAATGTGTATATTTTTCAGAGTGAACTCGAGTATTTAGGAGTTGTCATCAATCTTGATATACATGACTATCCACTCCACACAATGTGTAGTCTGTGTTAGGGTAGCTCACATATTATGTCTGATTTACTCCTAACGTTGCTCATATCATGGGTCCCTTACATAATTTGCACAGGAAGAATGTTGCTTTTGTTTGGTCACAACAGTGTCAGTCTGCTTTCCAGAAGATGAAAGACATTTTGCACAGTGATCGATGCCTTGTTCATTTTGTGGTGGTTTTGGCTGTAGGTGCTTCCTCTGATGGAATCCATGCAGTTTTGCCACTTAAATTCAGTACTGTTGATAGGCTGATTGCCTTTGTTTCAAAGTTGTTGAAAAAAGCTCAATGTAATTATTCACAAACTGAAAAGGTGGCTATTGCCATTTTCTATGGGGTCATTAAGTTTCACCAGTAACTTTTTAGCACAAAATTTTACTTGTTAACTGACCATAAACCTCTACAATCTTTGTATAGCCCTTCTCAGCCAGTCCCAACAAGCACAGCCCAGAAGCTGCAATGGCAGGGTCTTCTTTTGTCACATTACCAATTTGTGATTGTGAATTGGTTCACTTCTAAGCATGCCAACACAAATGCTCTTTCTCATCTCCCTGTTGGCCAAGATTCCACATTTGTTGAGTCCTCTGCTTCTTTTTGCTATGTTGATTCACAAGACATACATGCTTTCCATAGCTTTCCTTTCAATCACCAGAGAATTGGCCAGACCACAGCAGCAGTTCCTGATTTGCAGATCCTGTTGCACTACATCCCCACTGCTTGGCCACATTCAGCCAGACAGATTCGTAGCTTGGTAGTTCGCCAATATTCTGCACATCGGCACACCCTCGCAGTTTGCCAAGGTGTCATTTTGCTTCACACCAATACTGACCAGTCACGTGTTTGACTCCCCAGGTTCTCCAGCCTAAAATGCTTCATTTGCTCCACCAAGGCCAATGGAACATCGTTCACAGTTGCAGTGGCATGATCTCATTGAACAGCACCGTCTGGATGCACAAACTGAACAATTTACTTCACAGTTCCAAACCTGTGCTGAACATGTCAGTTCCATCTCAGTATTTCTTTGCATCGCCCAAACCTCAAGCACTGTGGCAACATTTGCACTTGGATTTTGCGGGTCCTTACTGGAATACAAATTGGATCATAGTTTTGATGCTTTCAGCAAATTTCCTTTCATGGTTCCTATGCACTCTACTAAGGTTCGTCCCACAGTCCAGGCCTTATCATCATGCTTTTGTCTCGGGGGTTTGCCTGAAGTGATTGTTGCTCACAAAGGACCTCAATATGTTTGAGTTGAGATGGTTTCCATGAAGGTGCATGCGTGATACTACTGGCGCCACTTGTGCACGCATTCCATCGACTCTGGCCCTTGTCGTATCATCTTTGTTCGGTTACGTACTCCCTCTGGGACTGTGTTGTGATGAGTGGTTTGTCAGACACAGAGCTGGGCGAGTGTGCTGGAGTACTTGGCATCCTGGCAATTGCACCGAGTTAACTCCATTAACCGTTTGGTCATGGGGCTCATGTTTTCCTGCAGCACTGACCATTGCTACTGGCGAGTTTAGTGGGCAAGCAGCGACTCTCTCCACATGCAACCTGGTGACGACATGAATCAACCAACTGTGGTGTGCTTAATACACCAAGATGTATTGAACAAATTGTTAGCAACTATAAGCAGCAGGGCAGTATTATCCAGTGCCTACCTGGAGTCCTGAAGTTATTGGCACTTTGGCATTTGTTTTGAATTATCTATGAAGTCTGTTTAGTAACTACCGTACTTAAAGACTGTTAATTCTGCCCAGTGTGAGCTGACCAGGAATCCATATTTTTTTTAATGCCTTCCAGTAACCTGACACGTTCCACATCATTACGAAGTGTCGTATTCATGATCTATGGAACAAGTATTAATCTAATCTTTGGGGCTGTGTGTCTCAGTCTGGAGATTTCCTTATGTGACAAGCTTGTATTTTGCAATGTTAATCTTGCACTTGAAATCATGGATTGTTATTACTGAGTATTTGATACCGTTGATTGTAATTTCTGTATTGTAGACCACATGGCCCTTCCTGGGGCAAGTCTGGCCTGTAACAAAAGTTGTATGCGCTCAGTCTAAAGGCATGCATGTGTGGTCCAGTGTGTATGCACGACTCTTACTCCATACTGACAAGGCCTTCAGATTATAGTTGTACAGTTTAACAGGCTATCTGCTGTTTAGTGCATATCCCAATTACAGTGCCTATTAGCCCCTAAGAGGCCCCCGTAAATGTATATGTCGATTTTTTAAATCTTGTTGGAATTAGTATGTAATTATTCTTTTAAATGACCTTGTAAATTGCTGGGAAGGTTAACTTGCAGCGTTATGAGTGGGCCACTCCCATACTATAGTTTTAGTAGTTCAATTTTCAATTGCCCATTTAAGTATTACTGTGTATGTTAATTTTTATCAAACCTGTTTGCTGTCTGTTTTTTGTATATGTTGACAGCCCTGCATTGGCAGCAGCTGACACATTGCTTTTCTGTTGGTCCCAGGCAGTGACACGTTTTCCTTTTGTTTTGGCGGCCTTCCCATCATTGCAGAAAGTCTAAGTGCTTTCAAGTCACACAATTCTGCAGCTCTCCTGTTCCAGCCACAAGTTGAATAGTTTGTTGTTATTCTTGTGGTATTGTGCCATGGTGGGGGGTGTCACCAGATTAGAAGTACTTGAACCATGTAAGGCCCTTGTGGGCGTGTGTTGGAAGTCCTTGGCCAAACTGAGCACTAAATTTCTTCATTTCTTTAAAAAATTAAGAGTTTAATTGTCACCATCAATTTAATTGTGTTTTGGGGGCCTGGTTGTTTATTTAAGTACTTAATGTGGTTTACGTGGAAGAGGCTTGTGGGCAATCAATGAAGTACTACTGTTGATTTGCTTTTTCATCTGGGCAGCCTTTGGGCAGCTTTGCCATATCTGTCTATATGAGAGTAGAATAACCAGTAGAGATGTATGCATTTTAATGTATTTTATTTAATGTTTGCTGAACTTTTATTTCAGTCCTCTTGAGGGATTAGCCCACACTTGTGATCTATCTGTTGGGCCTGAGTGCCACCACAGGTTTATTTAATTAATTAACTGTTGTAATATTTCTGGCTTTGCAGCCATCATATTCAGCTACAAGAAGCTCTTTTTAGAGCAGTTGAGAATGCAACTGTTGCGAGATGACGTTATCTGGTGTGAGGTACCGATGACAGACGGTTTGCTTGGTACGGGTATCATGAGAAAGACCACCCAAATTGTGGTCCTCCTCTATGATTGGCTGCTACATTTGGAAGTTGCGCACCAAAATGGTAATCTTCTATTATTAACATTAGATGAACTAAACTGCACATTTACTTGAATTTCAAATTAAAACATCTCTCAATAGCGCACTATCATTCCATTGTTTCACAAGTGTTAATAAACAACAGAATAATAAACAACTGGAAAATGAAAAGGCAGATGGAACACTTAGGTGATCTTTCAGTCGCGCTTAACTTGGATGGCAGGCGTAGTGGTTCGGCTGTAAGATGAGAGCTCATTCAGCAGTCTCAGAGGACAGACATGTTGTTCATCGCGATATCAGTTAAGACTTAGTTAGCAATGTCTAGTGCGTAAATCAGGACTGGTACAACTTTATTAGCAGCGTATGTTTATAAAAATATGCAGTTAATTAATTTGTTGAAAAATAGAAATCTTTGTGACTCTAAAGTGCAGTTTCTAGTGTTCTGCCAATAAGAAGCAAGTGGCAACCATATAAACAAACTGATTGGAAATCTAATCATTTCTAAAACAACAGTTTCTCGCTAAGAGTTTCTTACAGCCTCAAGATTACGGATTCACAATCTACGTACTGTTTTCTGCGCACTGAACAACAACTATAGAAGACTGCAGGTTGGTGAACTTTTATTAGAACTTCTGCATTCCACTCTGAGTGGTGGAAGCAAATCGGCACCTCCCATGTACTGCAAGCTTGGTACAAATGAGATCAGTGACACGACATCTGTGGTAACACAGAGGTATGAAGAAGAGAAATATTTTTGAGGAAAGAGATTTATCATACACTCATAAATATCACTTCTCACTCTAACTCTCTTTTTCAACTTGCCATACTGTGTGTAGTCGCCCAACCATTTTGTTGCACAGTTGACATTTTTTGAGTACTATTTGTAATTTTATGTATAATGCAAATGCCCTTATAGATTGTGAATATAATTTTTAAATCTTAACTATCTGTACGCATTTTACAAGAATCTTTGTTGACACATGATTGAATTGTTATTAAACAAAAATGTTTGTTTGGAAATGACAAATAACGCATCAAGATGGGCCATCCCTCCATGTGTTTTCCTTAAATTAATCCCGATCCTTGTTCTGGATCTTAATTGGCAGCAGAGCGTGGTTTTGATCCACGGACCTCTGGGTTATAGGCGCAGCATGCTTCCAACCAATTGAGATATCGTATGAATAAAATTACAGAAGTTTCTCAAAAGTGGAGAACATTCTCCATTTTTTGAAATGAGGTCTGTAGCATACTTCAAGCTAACTAAAAGTTCTGTTGAGGTTAAGTTTTAGCAAAATTTTTTAGCGGAACTGACAGAATTTATGTTTTTCAGAAGGTAAAATAAGATATATGTAACCTGGAGAAATACTGAAAGGACAAACTGTAGAAGTTTATACAAATTTAACAATGAAAACATATTTGGCTGGTGAATCGCTTTCTTCCCATAAATCATGAGAGAAGAGGAAGCATCCATTCAAACAAAGTGAAAATGAAAATATTTTTGCGCTATTTATCAGACCTAAGTTTTCAGGTTGGTGTAGAAGACTTAGGCTTACCCCAGACAACTGTGTCACTGACATTTTTAGATGTTGGTTGGTTAGTTGATCTGAGGGAGGGGACCAAACAGCGAGGTCATCAGTCCCATCTGATTAGGGAAGGACGGGGAAGGAAGTCGCCCTTGCCCTTTCAAAGGAACCATCCCGGCATTTGCCTGATGTGATTTAGGAAAATCACAAAAAACCTAATTCAGGAGGGCTGGATGCGGGTTTGAACAGTCATCCTGCCACATGTGAGTCCAGTGTGCTAACAACTGTGCCATCTTGCTCGGTTTCAGACACTGTTCATCTTGTTACCCAAAAAGCAGCTTTGTGGATCTGATTACTTTGAAAGGACTGTAAACAGTGTAGGCCTAAGTTAAGTGGCAATCAAGGTATCAGTTTCCACGTATGGTGGGAGGCTTGACTGCATGCACATATCAATCATGGTACCTTCCGTACATGGAGATGAATATATTAAATGGAAGCTCTTTCCTAGCATCAATGTGCAGGCAACATGTGATAACAGTGAAGCGTTTATTAGTGTCTATGTTTCATTCATTTCCTGTATATGTACATGATGCCAGGATATCAAGACACTCTGATGTATGCCAAATGCTAAGAAAGAAACAGTGTAATGCTTTAATTTTAGGAGAGGAAGGGTATAGCATTGCATCATGGTTAATGACACCATTCCAGAATATCAAGCAACTGATGAGAAGGCCTTCAACAGACTCCAGCACGACAGAATGAGGATGTTTTAGAAAATTCAGTGGCTGAGATGATTATTACATTAAATAACTACAGTGACAGTGACACTTCAAGCACCTGTCATACTGACAAGATAGATGTCAGTGGAGTTTTTCTATCATCACCTTAGACATGACGCACAGGTGCATCTAGCTGCATGTTTGAGAGCGCAGTTTACAACGGTAAGTAGCTACGTAACAAAATTATATTGTTCTAAGTTTTGAAATACCAAGGTACTCTTTTTTGTATTGCTTTTGTTCTTTCTCCCAGTGCCAGTTGGCCTTCTTAAGATATGTTTTCTCACAGCATTAATATCATTTGATGTTATGATAGAAATATGGTGGATCAAAAAATTAATAACTGGTTGATTAAAAACTTGTGAACTGTTTCTGGCAGTGAAATTGCACAGGTGACCTCTTAGTACTTGATGCACAAGGGGACCACTGTGCTTCACAGTTAACCAAAATTATCTCATGTTAGAAAACTCTAACAAAAGTTCAGGTTTGGAGTACATGAAAATGCAACATATTCTTAAGATTTTGTTTGCAAAACTGTGTTCACTCAAATCCAATAACAAAAAATATTCCTGCATCTGGAAAATTCAGTAACATCATCAGAAATTCACTTTTGTAAACTGCCTGCTTATCGTCTTAATAATTTGTTGCCGCACATAAAACCAAAATCAAAACATAGTTCAACTCTTCCAGAACACACTGATGCCAGTTCCATATTTGCACATTGAAAAGTTTGCCTTGTTTAGCAAGGTAAACGAAACGTACGATTATGGATAGTTCTGTGCCTGATGTAGGGCACAACACACACTGAGAAATTTCTCAAGAAGGAGAGGAGGTGGTGGGAAAGAGGTCCCTGGTGAGAGAATATGCTTCAAAATTTTTACTCATATGAAACTGAGAACTTTATCAGAGATCTCCTTTTGCTCTGACATCTTCTCCAGTAAATGTTCTCTTTTTTTCTTCTACGACCCAATGTGTGATAGATATTAAATTATACAACCAAGACAATAGACTGAAAATTACAACAAGCAAACACTTTTTCCAAAGCAATTTAAGAGACTGGGTGATGAGGTGTGAAGGAAGCATGTACTGCCATGCACTTAGAATGCCTTTGAGAGAAGAGTAATGTGAAGGAAATAAGCTCTGCCTTGAGCAATTGAGACTGTCAAAAGACACTTTGCGGAATTGCAATCTCAACAGGATGCAGAGCTCGTAAATATATAGGAGAAACTAAACACAATTAAAGATAACATAGGAATGCTTTCTGAGATGAACTTTCGTGGTGAGTATGCGTGGGTTTTTTTTTTTTTTTTTTTTTAAATATGGAATAACCAAGCTTGCCAATCAGACATATACACACACCCACAAAAAATTTTCAGAACCTTGAACAGAGATGCTGCTAGTGTGGAGGTGCCAGGTTTCAGAAGCGACACTTCAATGATACACCTGATGGAAGGCTTTTCAACTGCTGCTGAGAGGTTGCTCATTACTGTGATTCTGAGTGCAATACTGTCGGCAAGTCACAGCTGGTAAGCACCTACCCACAACCAAACCTGCCCACAGTTACAAGACATGTACAGGGCGCTATGTTCCCACAACTGCCCAGATCGCCTTTCAACTGACACAAAATAATTATCATTATTTGGTAAAGACAAGTAATAAGTTATGCAAGCAAAAATTCTGTCTGACAATGTTCTGATTACCTTAGAGTAATAACTGAAATCAGGAGGTATTACTTTGAAAGTTTCACCAGGAATACTATAGTTTTCTTATTTTAACAGCAATGATAGAAAGTTGTGAATTGTTTTATAAGAGTGATTTCTTACACAGTGACTTAAAAATAACTTTCTGAAGGCAAAACAGAACATTCTATGTGAGAAAATGATGTATTGTATTTATAATCCCTCATAATCCTTCTACTTATTATAGCTTGCAAATGCCATATTCAAATAAATTATTTTACAATCAATAACTAACTTACAGATATAACTTTTCCAGCATGATACTAATCTGTATTCCATTACTGTGGAAACAGCTTCCCTAAGCAAATTGCTCACTACAAAACTGGCTCCGTAGGGGGGGGGGGGGGAACTTAAACTGTATGCTGCAAAAATTAACACTAGCCTATTTACGACTGTGCTGCTAATCAAAAAGGAGATACAAATTTTCCACAGAATATAACTTTATATAATTCTGCAAGTAATATATTCACATGACTCAAATAATATGTTGCAGTAGCTAGTACGATGAGTTTCACACTTTTTCTCTCTCATCTATGGGGATTCCCGGTAGCCTGCTTGTCACATAAAGGAATTTGTGTATGTTCTGAATTTTAGTCAAGAGTCCAAAGTCTTTACAGCTTCTATCTTTTTTCTTATGGCCACTTGCATCATCATTAATTGAAAAGATGTCTCAGTAAGCCATATGTCTCATAAAAAAGTTACTACAACAGAAGGTTGGGTGTAAAATTCCACGTTTACCAAATTTCAAGTTTATCAAAGAGCATTTTTATTACCAGAGCATTTTTATTACCTAGTTTTGTAGGATAAATGTCAACTGATTTTTGCTATATTACACCAGAAAATAACTCTGTAAGTCACCAGGTACTAAAAGTGTTTCTATTTATAGGCCACATAACAAAATAGAGTTGTAAGCACAAAACAAGTGCACTGATGTTTCGACTCCTAATTAATGTTTTTATTTTTCTCCTGCATCACATACAGAAAATACACCATCAGGTTCAACGGAGTGGCATATGAATCACAAGAGACCGGTAATCCTTGTTTATACTATGCACAACAGCATATGGTCTGCGTCAGCATACCTCCAGTGCCACAACTCTTCTCTACCACACTGCTTCACTATCACAACTTGCAAAATCATTTTATGACCTTATTACAATGATTCAACAAAAATGTGGATGTGTCATTCGAGAAATACGGAACTCTGAAAAGAACTTCAGTTCTGGAATGGTGGTCCGTGAAACTGACCCACTTGAAACACACATATCGATTGTATGACTGGGCATATGAAAGAAGTGTTATTTTCACAGCAAACTTGTGACCCACTAACTTCATTGGTGAAGTGGTGATTAAGAGTTCTTGTCTATAGAAATAAAGGATTAACTCAAGTCTTTGACACCACTTCATCGAGTACAGAAAAACACTTGATATGAGTCATTGGCTTTGACCAGTGACATAGGAAACATGCGACAAATACTGTAAACAATATGGTGACTATATCATGAAGTTACTAGCGATTTTTCCAAATGGGCTAAGCTACAGTTCAGTCTGTCACCACAACAGGTTGTTTTAATATCATATTTGTTGGCTTCACCAATTCACAACCAAACTGTCACCTCCCAACCTAACCTGGATCTTGAGCAAAGCTACAGATCAATCTGTCACCACAACCAGCTTTTTTTCTCCCCATATTCATTGGCTACATCAACTGACAATGAAACTGTGAATAGATGCACAAAAAGGTGTTATGACACCAATCATTACCATTATGACACTGGTCAAAGCCAACAACTTGTATTCAACATTCCTACTGACCCCACTTGATCTACTCAAAACAAAACTGTCACCTATCAACCTAACATGAACCTCAGGATATGCCGCAAATTAGTAAGTCACCACAAATAAGATTCCATTTTCCCATTCACTGGCAACACCTACACACAACTAAATTGCCATCTTTCAACCTAATGCTGCCCTTGGGCTAAGCTACAGATCAGTATGCCCCCACAACCTACATTTCAAAATGTAATACAATTTTTTCAGTGTACTGTTCTTGTAATGTCTGCACACATATGATGTAACATGTACAAGATTATTACTTCGCAGATCAAAGCTTAAGTCCAGTACCAGTAGATTCAATTAAATCATAAGCGACACATGCAAAACAGCAAGAACCTAATCTTAATCCTTATGATGTTTAGAGAGTTGTTTATTGTATGGAAGTCAGCAGGTCTTAACCCTAGCATTACCAACGGGGGGGGGGGGGGGGGGCCTCGTAGGCCCACTGACTCAGTTTTTCTATGTTGTATCCACACCCTTTGATATATGAACTTGAAAGCAAAAGTAATTGTTCGTTATTGAATGTACTATTGAGTCATCACAGAATTTCGGAATAAAAATGTATTTAAAATTCATTTACTTGATTTAATTCTCTGTGGGCCTTAGAAGCCCACCCGTTGGTAATAGCAAGGAAAGATTTACGAGGTTGAGTCTCTCGTTTCAAATTCTTACCATGAAACGAATTTTGGCATTGTCGCCTTCAGACATATTATTATGAAGCGGACCATTGTTATTTTCAGTGTTTCTGCTGCTGTTGAACCAGCAACATGAGTAGACATCGTTTACGTGATAGTTCCATTGAAAGAGTGCTAGAAGAAGTTTTGAACGAATCAGATTTAGAGGAAAGTGAAGTGGATGATGATGTGGAAGAAATTAGAACTGATTCATCGTCTGAGAATGAAGATGAGGTTGAAGCCAATCCACCAGATGATAATGATACGGAATGTGATAAATTCATTGCAAAAAGTGGACGAGAGTATATTACGAAGTCATCTCGACAATATCGGCGTTCTGTACAAAATATAGTGCGAGAAAGAATGGGGCTAGGACAACAAGGAAGAATTGCGTCTCCGAAAGAGGCTATAGAGCTCTTTTTTTACACCTCAAATTATGAATCTAATAAAACTACACTCAAATGAAGAGGCTTCTCGACTAGGTATTCAGCACACAGATGAAGATGAGTTATTTTGTTATATAGGACTCTTGCTAATCATGGGTTCAAATCATGACAATAAGATACCTGTCCAAGATTTATGGTCTTTGCTTCAGGGCCGACAAGTGTACTATGAATCAATGAGTCGGACCCGATTTTTCGAATTGACTAAAATATTGAGGTTTGATGATAAGAACACAAGAGAAATTCGTCGCCAGACTGACAAGTTTGCTCCAATGAGAGAAATTTTTGAAAGCTTCAATTCTTCACTTCCATTGTATTTCATTCCTGGTCTACATACAACAGTGGATGAGATGTTGTCTTTGTTCCGTGGTCGCTGTCCATTCAAGGTGTTTCTAAAAGAAAAACCTGGAAAATACGGCATTCTAATTCGAATGCTGTCTGATTCTGAGACTAGATATGTGATCAGCATGGACATCTATACAGGCAAGTCAGGAAATACACAGCATTCAAATGGACCGATGGAAATTGTAAAGAGACTAATAAAACCTATTGAAAAATCAGGCCGTAATGTTACCACAGATCGGTACTATACTTCAGTGGAGCTTGCTGAGACTCTATGGAATGATTTTCACCTCACACTTGTTGGCACCCTACAGTCTAACAGACGACACATACCTGAAGAGCTGAAGACTACAACTGGCCACAGTTTACACTCTTCCATCTTTGCTTATACTGACCCTCAGACACAGAGGCCACCAGTTACTCTTGCATCAACGCTAGTCCGCGAGAAGCCAAAACGACTGCTGTTGATGCTTTCAACTTATCACTCAGAAGGGGTGTTGAATGAAGACTCAAAAAAGACTAACATAAATCTTTTTTATAATTCTACAAAGGGAGGCGTGGACACCATAGACCAGATGGCAAGACACTACAGCACAAAGAGAGGAACAAGAAGATGGCCTTTGTCCCTCTTCTACACACTCATTGACATAGCAGCAATAAATGCATATTCACTCTTCCTCCTCAACTTTCCGAATTGGAAAAAGAATTTGCTAAACCGCAGAAGAGTTTTTATCACTAACTTAGGTCTCGAACTAATAAGATCTCAAGTAGATAAACGGGCACAAAATTTGTATGGACTTCAGAAGCCAGTAATAATGGCAATGGAAAGCATCACACAACGGAAGCTCAGCTGCTCTGTAGAACCATCATCCTCAACAGCAGAACCAGGAACACGTGGACGGTGCCACCTATGCTGCCAAGAAGCTGCATCTAAAAAGATCAAGTACAACAAGCTGGGAAAGTCAACTGTTACCTGCTCTCAGTGCCACAAACACGTCTGTGGGAAACACTGCAGGAAGACAGTGTTGTGTGAAAAATGCGTTGCAGAATGAGACAGTAAATTTTGTTTGCTTCATGTAGTGTATCGAATTAAAAAAGTCGTTTTTATAAGTAAACACTATTTTGAAACATTATTCCAAAAAATATATAAACTGAATCTCGTGATTTGTTCATTTTATTCCTATTATAATAACATCTTTTATTATCCAGTATACAAAAACAATGTCTAAGCATTTTGAATTGTTATTAGAGGTATCAGAAGTAAATAAACTTGATTTATGATAAAATAAATTGTGGTATTCTTTATGGGCCTTTGAGGCCCCCCCCGTTGGTATTACATGTAACAAAAAATACGTTGGTAATGCTAGGGTTAAGTCATAATGCTGCCATGTTTCACTCGGATACTCATGACTGTTTCTTGATGTTTGCTGTATGCTCTCTACAAAAAATTCAATAACTGGTAGATTCAACAAAGAGTCACAATTCACCAAAAACTGAAGCTTTAATAGTGCTACTGGTACTTGTCTGACATTACCCAACTACAAACTCAGTTTTCTTCCAGCTCTTATTCTGTTCAAAATTGAGTAAGCATTTTATTAATGGCTACACTAAAACATATAAGTGCACTGATGAGAGTTTGTGAGAAGTCTACAGGACAGCTTAGATGCATCTAGCACAAACATTTCTTCTCCAAACTACAGGGCAAATACCAAACATCAAGCACTGATCATATGGTGCTATTTTTCCAACAGTATTATCTGAAATGGAACAAATTAAAATTTCCATAGCCTGATGTTTCTTGTTCCAGATCTGCCGAAAACAAGGTATATGCTGAAGCAGTGGAAAAAAAATTTAACAGAAAATAATCTACCTTCAATGAATGTCAACTTGAGTAGATGCGACACTACCACATACACTGGCCTATATTTATGTTCAGCGAATTCTGAAATTTAACCATTCCTTGTGGCATACGAATGGACTCTAGCAAGCTCGCATGTTTTGGATATCTTCTTTAACAACCTCTTTTGCTACTTCTACACTACTCTATATGGCTGGCGAGGGAACAGTCGGTAGATATAACATTCTGAAGCATGTTTATTGACACATGAAAAAGTTAAATTGTGAAGAAAGTATACATACTGACAACTCATTTAAGATACGCTGCCTTAAAAACGAAGTGCAAGATAACATTGAAAATTTCAGGGATGGAGTGCTTTACTTTCACTGTGTATCTCGTCTCTGGGTAAACTGTCTATCGTTTTAATCAATTAACACTGTACTGTCATACCTTTAAACCTTGGACTCCATCTCCTACTTTCTCAACAACGCCTGCTGCCTCTTTGCCCAGTATGGCTGGAAGTGTCGGCAGAACAGCAAATGATCCTTCCCTGATGTAAGTGTCGACGGGGTTAATACCAGCAGCATTAACACGCACGAGAACTTCGGATTCGCCAACTTCTGGTATGGGCACTGTCTCCAGCTTAAGCGCATCTTTACTTCCAAATTTATGAATTCTTACAGCTTTCATATTCAAACGCTATCGAGTCTGAAAATTGGTAAAGCTGGTCACACCATCTAATTGTTAACTTCCATTCGTAGTAAACCACTACATTTATTTCTTGTGACGAAAATCCTGAATACATTAAAATTTTTGTTAACTACAATGTTTAAACACTCAAAACTACCATTTGGTGATTCTAATACTTACAGTCAGAAAAGGTAATCGAATTCACGTACAACGCATTTACGATGCAAAGCTGCGTCACTGTGCTTTACGCTTCTTTATTTCGTATACTCTAGCACGCACTTTGCCGCACGCGCATTTCAAACCAAACCCAAAACAAACTACCCACAGCCTTCGTCAGTCATATTTCGATCCACATTGTCAAAGTCCGAAGAAAACGGTGATATCGTCGTTCCGTTGTTATACAACCTTCATGAAGATATTGTCTTAAAAAAAACTCACAAATCGCGCTAGGCTTCTGTGCAGCATATAAGCTGTAGTAATTCACTCAAAGTGACGTAGAGCTGCTTGAAGTATAATTAACAAATGGTATCTCTTCGTAAGTTCGAAGTGCTATAGACTCAGGTAGGCATAGGAACTTAGCAAACCGCAGTCCCCCTTTTTTCGTCTACAAAGTGCTATGCGTCTTCAGTTAACAAAGATTTTTGTTGCCAGTAACAATGTTAGAAAGAATCGGAGCTCAAGAAGGCGGTGGTTGAACGAACACTCAGAAGAGTGGATCTGTTTTACAGTTCCTACGCATATTCAGTAGGTCCTGACAGATGCTGATTACAAACTGGTTAACAAAAAAGCCAATAAGTGCGACAAAAACGAAAATAAATTCGCTGTGTACTGGACCTACCAGTAATCTCCGATCACACAATGTAAATAATTTACTAAGTGGCAATTTCTGCACTGATTAATTATCGGATAGAAATATGGGGCTCTGCTGCTGACACAGGTCTATGAACAGAGTATTAACCCCGCAGAGAAGAGCAATCACGATTATCCATGGACTAGGGCACAGAGACTCCTGCAAGGAAATGTTTGTATATCATAAATACCAAATAGTTTACCCATTGTAACCTTATGAATTTATTGCAGTTTTTGGTTACACATCAAAACAAAGGAACCAAGGACTTTGACATGCATGGCTACAATACAGGAAAGAAAGACTGATACTACAGACAAAGAACTAAACTAAAATTAACAGATCACAGTCAATGCACTGATGGCCAGACATGGCGAAACAAACTGCCAGGTGTGATAAAGGATCCTTATTCAAAGTGAAGCCGAAATCATTCCTGATTGATAAGTGAGTATACTCTTTGAATGAATATTAATATTAAACTAAACCGCAATTTTTGTACATATATTTTGTGAAATGCCATCCAAAGAGCAAGATATCGAGACAAGGTCGGTACTTCACGAAAAAACTTCAAGTAAGCATAGTCACTGCCAGACACACTAAAAAATGAGTGGAGTTGACATAGACATGCGAAGAAGAGTCTCCATATGACATTGCATCAGTATGCTTAACGCCTGAGCACATTACCTGTCACCCTAACTAGCTTGAGCAGTGGTGCAGCTCACACCTAATGTTCTTAGCTAGGATTCTGTGTGTAGCTAACTCCGTTTAGCAGGGCTTCACTTTTCGAATCAAACTATCGTGTCTTCAGGACATGGGAGAGTGGCTGATTGGGAATTTTCATGGTGCTAAGGTAAAGGGTGTACAACATTGCCACCAGGTGGGAGTTATTCTGTCTGCCTATGATAACGCAGTTCAGATTCAGACAATAATACAAGCACCCTTCTCAGGTTGTGGTTTCACCAACAGTGGTTCGACTCCTTAGGAAGGAGGAAGAAATTCATCTCAGCAGAAGATTTAAACACTGTTCGCCTGGAGACTGAAATAGCAAGTAGACTGCAGGTCTGGACAGTGGACACAGATTTGCCTATGAATGTTCAGTACAGGTGTCATGGTATGCACTCTGACAGGAGGAGTAAACCATTGGATGAAGGGATTATCATCGCCCAACATCGTCTAGCAACTAGTGGGCAGATCTACCACCATGAAGGTGACAAGGCGTCATCATGACTGTGAGGCAGACTGTTTGCATCCCGGTGAACAACACTGCCATGAGTCAGACCATGGTTAGCATGCCATGCATAACAATGCTGGACACACCAGCCAGGGGTAAAGCAAAGCCATCACCATAAGATGAGTCTATGGAGGTCACACAAACCTCTCAGAAGCGCTTGCCATTACCTATGAGGAAACCTCCCTCCAGACTGGCACAAATAGGCTGTAGCAGAGGTAGAAGACTCACGATGGCGATTTTATTGTCCCCAGGCAAAAGCACACAACCAATGCCAAAGTATTAGAATGGGTACAACCTAAATTGCTCACGACTGCCAACTGGCATTTAAGTATATCAGAGGTAGTTGCTGAAAGTGGTTTTCCGCTGCCTGCCACTGGCGATGGATCCAAAACATCTGGAGTAGGAGCTTGTTGCCCTGGAATTCACTCCCTGATCTGTAGGCATCATGAAGTCGCCTAGAACTCGCCCATGTTCCTGGTCATCCTGGAGGACAATACTGTAAACCGAAACGTTTTCCATGTACAGAAGGTAGCTAACATCAGGGTGACAGTGTAACCTCTCTGTGTAAAACAGGAGGGTGCAGTGCTACTCTTCCAGATTATGGACTGCTCCATGCCAGCGCAGTGCGCGAAATGTGCTCGACCACACCAGAACAAATGGTGCTCCAAGAAGGAATATCTCGCAATGTTGCAACTGTAATGAGCCACATATGGATAGTTAGAGAGGCTGCAATGTATTCAAAAGGTGTAAAGGAGCAAGAAGGGTCCAACCAGGTGCCAGCTCCACTGACATTGCCATGGAGAAGGCACCATCTCGCCTCCAGCAGCAGGAGACTTCAGAGCAGCAGCAACCACAGATGTCAACTGCGACTGCATTTGATTCATATCACAGGCCACACCATGAGGGCACATGTTGCTCAGCAGCCAGCAGCAGCCCCCCAGTTGCAGCGCGCCACTACAACTGCTACCACCTTGCGTTAAAACACGTGTCAACACCCAGTTGTCATCAATGTGGTCATCGTGGCCCTTCATACCAGCGCTGCAAACAACTAGTCACACTAAGGACAACAGCCACATACATGGTGTAACCATCTGCACTTTTAATTCAAGATGTCTTTGATTGCAGCAAGGCAAATTTCACCAACTGATACACGAGAATCTTCCTCAAATCCAGGCTCAATACGCGAACAGCCAAGTAGTGGCTTCCACACCGACTGGTTGCCAGTGGGAGCTGTTACAGCCATGAGCATCAAATTGTGTCTATGGCACCACCAATTCATACTGCCTGCACTTGCGAAGATGATTGTCTTTGTTGTAGCCTATCGGCAGTCAGAGGGACTGCTCCAGAAGCGGACTTCAACGCCTTGCCGTCTTTGCGGGAGGCCGGAGGCGACTTTTCATTGCTGGTGATTTCAACACAAAGCGCATGGAATGGGATTCTTGCCTCACCAGCACTAGCTGGCATCGCCTGTTCCACGCTGCACACTGGAACAGCGCCATCACCCTGAATCCTTTGGATCCCACCATCTTCCCGACAACAGAGGACTGCTGCCCCAAGAACCAGCTGTTCCAAGAATGGCAGCTTCCCTTTGGACCAGACACGAAACATCATGTCAGTCACATGAGGCAAGAGATTAAGGTAGCTGTAGAGGAGCATAGGATTTGGACTGAGCACACATCGCGACCATGGTATATCTTGACCCGACAGCCATCAGCGCATTCCGCCGCTGCAGGTCGGCAGCAACTTCTTTTGCGAGCCTAGATGCCAAGACCAGCGTGCTGGCTGACGCACTAGTGTACAACTTCACATTATTGGCCGGCATCGTCGACGAGAACGACACCCACCAGGTGGAAGAGCAGCTGCCCACATTCCTGGCTGACAGGGTAGAAGATGAAGAAGTCATGCAGCCAACAACAGAGGAAGAAGCTGCAGTCCGAATCTGGTATCTGAGGCCAGGAGAGTAGGAAGCAGTGATGGTACCAACAGTCACCTGCTGAAGAACCTTACATCATGGTTCCATCAGCTACTAGCTGACATCTCCCCTCACATACTTTGGTTGGGCGCCCATCCACCACCATGGAAACATATGGAAGTGGTGGTTATCAAGAAAACCAATAAGGACTCCTGCCAGACATCCTGCTATCGGCCAGTCAGCCTACTCTCATATGTCAGCAGGCTGATGTTACACATGATGCAAGAGAGTGTCACGCTAGATAAACAGTTTTGGTTTCAGAGTCACCACTCCACGTCGCACCAGCTGTTGAAACTGGCAGAACTGACTATGAAGGGGTTGTAAACAAGGGATTACTTTGGAGGAGAGTTCCTTGATGTCTCCAGTACCTTTGACTTCATGTCACATGACAGCCTTGTGTACAAACTCATTGTGCACAGGATACCAACATCACACATGGTCCTCATTGGTGCTACCTTGCTGGGTGAATCTTTCAAGTGAAGACAGATGAAGGGTCACTGTACTCTATGAGAAGACTAGTATCTTGTTCTGTGTCAAGCGAATATGTTAATGTTTGGTGACAGTAATAAATATTCATGACATTTCTGTGGACTTGGGCTATTGTAAAGTTAGGTATTCCGTCCTATTAAAGTTGTAATAAAGTGATCTAATATTTTCTAATATTTTATGTGTTGTTGTATCATCTCAGCCACCTCCAGGAGTAAAGCTAACAACCATCACTGTGGTGACAAGCGTTGTTTTGTCTGGTATAACATTTCGTTCTGTAAATTCTGAATATTAAAGATAATTATGATGTAACACAATTTTGTGGCCTTATTAAGAACGCTGATATTTGTACCACATACATGTAATAATTTATGGATATATAAAATGTATCTACTGTTTGTTTCTACAAAACTTGTAGAAATGGCAATGGTGTTTGCAAAAGTCATCAGTTCGTGGCTCTATGATCAAACTACAAGAAAAAAAATTAAAAATTCCATTTCAAAATGTAACAGGTAGCTAATGCCAAAAACAGCATACTTTCCAACTGAGACAGTGTGTGCAGAGACAACACCAATTCCAGTATCTTCCCAAATAAGAAGACAACAATCAATTAAGAACAGCATACGAGATCCACCATCCCCACAGTATTATCACCACCAACAGCAGCATTAGGCAACCTAAGGTCAAAAAGATCCACAGCAAAATTTTCAGCAGCAGAACCACCAATAACTCAGACATTATGCATGAAACCATAAAGATAAATCAGCAGCAGCAGAATGCAACTTGTCTGCTGATAGACTAAATTATGTGAAATAGAATTTACATTTCAAACTCAGTTTGAACCTACTAATGCTCACACAATGTTTGACAGAATCTGTAGCAAACAAACTGATGTGTGGTACCCTAGTATTATAGTGGCCTTGACAGCACTAGGGATAAAATGTTGTTACTGTGAAGCAGATATAAAATCTATAAAAGTGGCAGCAAACAGGTTGATGTAGATTAAAAGGCAGATCTGAATTACAATTTTCTTTTCAAAGCTAAACTTCTTTATTATAAAAAGATGGCATTGACAGGGTACAGAAGCTGCACCAAATAAGCACAAAGAAACATGAAAAATTATCACACCAGAAATAATCTCCTACCTATGCACAAAAGATGTCACATAAACCAGAAAAGTTGAATGAATTCTGTGTGTCTTCAGTGGAAGAAATTAGAAACAAAATCAATGCAAATGGTACTTCTGAAAGTGAATTAGTTGGTAAGTAGCTTCCAGTGAAAGTTTTTTCAACGGAATCCTGTGAAATCAACTGACAACACAAAATGTCAAACCAACTACCTTCAGCCATCAAAATTTCTAGTTTTATTGTATTTGCACAGCCAGTGTCAGCATTACATTACACCATCTGCAGGCCCACTAACCTATGTGCAGGAAGAATCCCACCTCTTGTGCAGCTGAAATGGGCTCCTGAGATGGCATAATGTAATACTGAAATTGATTGCACAAATAAAATAAAACTAGAGATTTAGACAGCTGAAGGTGTTTTGATTTGACCTTTTATATCGAACATCTGAGGCCCTGCAACCATTTTGTATACTTGACATACAGAGACCACACTAAAGGTGTCAAAAAGCACTCCAGTTTTATAACTATGGATTATTGTTAGCTGTCTACATACATTATCAAGCAAACTTTCAATTTGATCAATGAATGTATTACATTCGCTTCAAAAAATATGTTCATTATAGAATTTCCCATGAATCACTAAAAATTTCAAAATTCCAATTTTTAACAATGGCGATAAAAGTCACCTCCAAAATTACTGACCAATTTCAACAGTTCCAAGAACTTCCAAAACATTTAAAGTATTTATTTACAGTCAACTAACTGATTATTTTGAGGAGCAGAACATCCTTTCAAAGAATCAGTTTGGTTAAAACGAGGAAAAAATAACACTTCACCAGCCCTTGACATTGTAAGCCAGTTAATCACCACTTCTGAAAAATTGTTACTTTCTTTCACATATGATGCACAATAAGACCACATTGAGAAAATTCGAAAAATTACAGCTACTAAAGAGGTTTCCAACAATCATTCTTCCCATTCGTGAATGGAACAGGAAGGGGGGATGAGACAGTGCTATCAGAAGTACCTCCTGATACACACTGCAAGATGACTTGTGGAGTGAAGGTGTAGATGTATTATAAGGCCTCCTTGTTTTTTGTGACCTAAGTAAAGCTTTATGCTATGAACTGGTATGCAGATGACACAATAATTGTTACTGTCTCTCAAGATACCGTTCATGAGTATTAGTACAATTGTCACTGCAATCATTAGTGCTGCAGTGAAATCGTTCTTCTCAAATAAACTTCTGTTTAACCACATAAGATCCACCATCCTCTGTTAGGAATATTAAAAAATACAGAAAAAAGTAAGTTTTGCTTTCAGGATTTCATATTGACTCCAAATTGACCTCTGGAAAACACAATCATATTTTAAAAGACTATCAAGAGCAATATATTTAATGTGGAAATCGAGAGATGCAGTTACTTTTGAATATCTGAATCTGGTACATTTTATTAGACTGTCCCAATTCCACATTTCTTATGGACTGTGTAATGACACAATAAATTCGAGGCAACTACACAACATAATTTTCTTGCTTTTGTTTGTCAATTTCTTAAATAATTCGTTGTGAAATACCTTGATATATAAAATTCAATGTACAATAAACATAACAAGTAGTGACACTTGAAATGGCATTCATTCTCGACGGAACAGAGTATTGCATCACATTACATCAAAACATACCTCTACGAATGTTGAATGGCGGCATTCAAATGGGTCATCAACTACATGGAACGCCATGCCAAGTCTCGTCATGCGACTACCGAAGTTTTTCGGGAAGAATGTTTTGATGTTGATGTTTGTAAGGAGAACTTTGTCGTCATCAGCTATAATCCACATCAGGTAGGAAGATACTTATATGCAAAGAGGCGGAGTGATATGGAAGTGTAGAGGGGATAAGGTTTTCGTAAGTATGGTGGAAGAGAATGGGCACACAAAGCCTTCATTACCAAACTGTGTTGCTGCAGACAACGATCAGGTGGATTTGCCTATGGTACATCATACTGCAAGTTCAAATCTATGAGGAAAATAATGAATTTTAAAACTAACTTTGATCAGTCGTCCACAAGAGAGAAATCTTTCTTTACATGTTGACGACCTTGCATCGACTATTCCACAACTATAGTCCATTTGACATTAGAATGTGAGAACAATAGATGCAGCATTTTTTTTTAACAAGGCGATTGCCTAACATCAAGGTCATAGAAACCGGTTCGAGTATTTGTCATGTTAGTGTGATTTGGACTATATTATCAGTAAAAATGTAATAGGCCTGCACAACAGATTTAATTTAAACACAAGTTGAATTCATTATATTTTCTTGACAACTCCTCTTACTCCATATAAGTTTTTAAAAATGTGTAATTTTATAATGCATGTGTGTGGGCGTATTTGACTGAATTAAAGTTTACATTACTATGTGTAAAAAAGAATTACTTATACCAAAGATTGCTGCAAAGTACAATAACATACAAATGGCCATTATATTCTCGTGAAGTGAGAATAGTATTACAGTGTCTGGCTGGTTTTTGGCTGATATCAGAAATCGGTCACATGATTTCCCTCACTCGCTACATTGCAGGATGTATTGTATTTACCTATTTTGTTGTTCTCATATTATAAGTTGTCTATTTTAAGAGTATGCAGTTTAAGGCAATGGTGCATTGAAGATTTATCACAGTCACATTACTCTTGGTAGTATTTGTTATAATTAAATGTCATTTGATGACACATCGACGATAAAAGCCTGGAGGAAATCATAAGATAAACGATGATAATGCTCAGAGTAGCAAATGTTCACATTGGTTTTTGGTTAGAGATGCGCAGTTACGAAGTCGAAGAAAATATGTTTTCATCATGTGAGATGCAATACTTTTTTATCTTCGCATTTGTAACTGATTCTGGGACTTTCTCGTTCATGTAACAAAACATGTTCTGCAGTAACCAATGTTATTTACAAGTAAGAGTGCACTCTCTCAGGAACGAGATTATTCGATTCGTAACTTCAGTCTGATTTTAAAAAAGGAAGATAAAATTGCTTCTCACTAATATTTGCCGTTTTTTCCGAATATGTTGCGATTTCCGAGGCTGGGGTTAGGCAGGAACCTAATAGCAGAAATAAAATTGCTGCAAGCGAAACAAATGCTTGTTACAAACATTTTGTTGTGATGAAATTACTAAAGATGCTTTCGTAAATTCGGCAGTCAAGACAAAGATCGCACCTTGCAGTAAACGATGGCATTATGGACCCAGTCCTTCCTCCCCCA
Organism: Schistocerca americana; assembly: GCF_021461395.2. Taxonomy (NCBI): domain Eukaryota; kingdom Metazoa; phylum Arthropoda; class Insecta; order Orthoptera; family Acrididae; genus Schistocerca; species Schistocerca americana. The sequence goes on along the minus strand of NC_060122.1, from coordinate 371,850,224 downwards.
TCCCCCCCCCCTCACACACACATACACATACTCGATTCTACCCTCCTAGTTTTAGTTGCTCATATATCATTTGGATAGCTAAGGGACAGGGTGCTGGTGGTTCGAAGACTTCCTCTCCCCCTCCCCCAAAACGCTGACAAAGCCAGAAAAAGGAAAGAAGTTATCTTAAAATCAATTGTAATGTAATCTTCATTTCAAAGTGGTTTAAATGGTCCTAATTACTATGGGACTTAACATCTGAGGTCATCAGTCCCCTAAACTTAGAACTACTTAAGCCTAACTAACATAAGGACATCACACACATCCATGACCAAGGCAGGATTCGAACTGTGTCGTAGCAGTCGCTAAGGTTCCGGACGAGCGGTTGTAGTCCGGAACCATGCGGCTGCTACGGTCGCAGCGCCCGGCTCTTTATTACAAAATTACCGCGTTTTCAAACCATGGCTATTTCAACAAGCCCTAGCGCACTAGGGGAATATGGCAGCGAAGAGCCAGCAGTGGTGATAGTATTGGCTGGAGCCCTGGAAAGTTCAGATATTGTTGTCTGTGCATGAGGGCTGCTTTGAACGTCACAGCTGCTGTGATCGGGAGCAGAAAGAAAACATTCCTTCTCATGGCAGCAGCTTACAATTTTCGTTAGCGTAGGGCTTCCTGGAACCTGCGTCAGTATTTTTTTAAAAGTTTGTTATGTAGGAGAGAATAATGGCTAGGTTGTACACTATGATAATCTCCACAAGATATGCAGGTTAACGACGTTTTCGGTGACTGCAATAAAAGATTTATCAAGAGGAAACACGTTTTGCTTTATTTCAAAGCTTTCCAGTGACCAGTTTCTTTTCTTCTTACATGATTCTTCACGTTCTTCTACATATAAGTGGTAGAATTTATCACACAGCACTTTCACTAACACTAAATACATGCCTTTTTGTTGTTACTTTCGTGGACATAGTACATTTTGTCTAAATAAGACCTTCATTACAGTCGCAAAAGATGGTATTAATCTATACAACTAGTATAACTGCGAATGCAGAAAAAGAGGCCGTCAAACCGAGAAGACAGCGTCTATACGACAATTTCTGTTTTTTTCGTTTATTTTCCTACATCATATTTGTGTATTTGTACATTACAAGCCACAACAAGATACATGAGAGAGGGTACTTTAGTGTCAGTATCACCTGCTCCCTGGCGACTCCATTCACAGACAGTATGCAGAATGAAAGAGTGCTTTTACGCCTGATTTCCCTAATCATTGTTATTTTATTTGTATTCAGAACTTCTTCCTTCATATTCAGTACTCTTACTGTTTGTTCAACCTGTGGCGGCTGTTGATCACAAGAACATTAACTCCGTTGTTTGACCTACATTCTCTTTGAATGACATTCTTTGCTCCCATTCTGTTCATGGATTTTCAACTTGTTGTGATGTTATTGTCTCTAGTGAATAAAAGTGT